>NC_134277.1:122316962-122556962 GCF_949628215.1 Phalacrocorax aristotelis | reverse complement strand
TCAGCATAGGGCTACCTCTGGGCCCTACTAGGTACTTACTGCCTCTGCATACGTCATGCAGGGATTAATTGTCAACTGTTTGTGCAGGGGAACTAAATGTTCAAGCAGTTAAACCTAACCAACAAAGATTGGTTCTCATCTTTCTCCTAAGATCTGTTTCATATTCTGAACTTCCAAACAAGAAGATCCTTAGGCTCTTAAAAAGATCATTACTAAGCTCTTAAAATTATTTTTTAAATTAAGTCTTGTGCCCTTTATTCATTAGACATCTGTAACAAGTGCACATTCACAGTGGCCACAGCTTAGCAAAGCTGGTTAAGCAAGTATGTGCTTAACTTTCTGCTGATGTTCAAATCAGTGCAATGTAAAGTGTACCTGATTTAAAATAGGCTGTGAGTTGGGCTTTGCTCCACTTTTGATGCCCAGACACAGGGCTAGATATAGCCATAATGTCAACAGTCAATGCTGGACATAGTGAGGACTTCCTTGTGTGAGACTTTTCCACTGTTCATGTCATACAAAGCAGTGCTAAAGGAATAAGGAGGATGAAGAAAACTTCACCCCTTGGATTCTTCCTTTTCCTGGGATATCACTTCCAAAAAAGCAATGATCCAGCTTTCTCAGATCAAAATGTTTTTTGATTTGAAAAAGTCAGTTGCAGGATTTGTCATATTCAAAGAAAGAAAAATTACTCCTAATAATAAAATTATTTTTAAAACCCTGACATATACATTTTCTTTCATTCCAGTTCATCCCAATGTGTTTTGCAAATTCAAATAGTCTGACATTTATATTAAACTTAAGAGGTCATTGGATCCAGTTCTGCAGAGCAAGACATCAGACTTTAGAGTCCCACTGATCATTTCTGTCTCTCTAGAACAGGCTCTGGATGAATTAGCACCACTATTAATCATAATAATACATCTATGTCGTGGTTCTGAGATTCTTGAGATGTTTTCCAGAAACTGCAAACTGGCATGATACTAGCCAAAAAAACATTAAAGCATAGATCTTAACTCTCCAGTGGATCCTTCGGAAACTGAATAGGCTCTCACAGCATAATATTTCTGACAGGAAATATACACTTGAGATGTTTTAAGCCTGAAATGTCACATACACAATGGAGCTTAAGCCTGAGAATAGCCTCCCCTGTTTCCAAGATCATAACACTAGTATTATAATTAAGAGGATAAAATGCCACTTCCTTGCTTCCCATACACCTCTCCAAATGAAATGTGAGTCAGTTCATGAATTTCATCTGTGGCAAAGCCTAATGGAACAATTTCAGATCATCCTGGACAACCCTCCTGACCAATTCCCTCACATACACGCTCACGCCCGTTATTTCTGCTAGCTTGGATTTCATATCCGCCTCTGCCCAATCGCTTGTGGCAGGCTCTAGCGGTAAAGCAAATGCTTTGCTGCTGTTTTTCCCCTTAGAATTACAGATCGCTGAAGAAGTAGCTTAAAACATTTCCACTGGAGAAAAATGTGATGAAATTGTTAAAGGTTCAGCAGCCTTGAAACACTAGTAGGCTATTGGCATGAGGATTATTCCCAGACGTGATCTTTCCTTTGGAACCTGCAGCCGAAGTTTGCAATATTTGTTCGCTTCATGCCTCCTTGGCGTAGCCTCTCTCTCTGGCTGATTTTCTTCCTTTCTTTATCTGAAGCTGGCATTTTTTCCACTCTCAATAATTAAGCTGTCTCGATGTTAGAGACATGCCTATTTTATCACATGTATGTCTCGTACACAGTTGAAAAAGGAGATCTCCAAGGGAGAAGAAGGCTGGCGTCTCTGCTGTTGAAACGGTTTCAATCTGGCCTGAATACTTTGCCTGCAGTGCTGCAACCCACAAGGGGGTCTTAACCTCTGAAACCTGCTGACTCAAGAGTAATTGGCCAGCATGATGCCACTGTGACCATCAAGTGGAACAAATAAAATTACCCACCATTTCAGTGCCGTGATTGTCCTCTCCCACTGCATGATTCCATAAATCCCCCGGAGGACTGACCTGCTTATAATAAACAAATTGTTTTCTGGGCTCCTTTTCCATTGCCTTTAGGGGAGTTAGAAGAAGACAGAACCAAGCTGTGTTAACTATATTTAGTGGTCTTTTTTTTTTCTTAAATTGCATCAGATGGTTCAGATGACCAGATACAGTATGATCTTTTAAAATTATATCCTCAAGAAGCAAACAATTAGAGAGAACAGCATCTCTACAAGGAAACTCAAGTTTACACAGCAATAGAAAGTTATAAATTTAAAGAATTCAAGAGGATTACACATATCCAAGTTGGATGACTTAATTCCTTTTCCTAAGCAAGACAGCTTAAAAGCAGGGATTCTCTTACTTTATACACAATTTTGTAATTTGTTTGCATAAAAGCAAGCTGTTTACACTACAGGACATGGCTATATAAATGTCATTGCCAAAACGTACTATCTCCTATAACAGTGTAAAACCAGAATATCTCCTGTGATGGCAATGGATTTATTCATCTACACACCGGTGGAACAGAGAACTAAATTTTACTTCCGCCCCGCCCCCTGTCCCCGGCTAAAATAAGCTCACTAAAGATCAGAGGGGTAGAACTAGGGGGAGGTGAAGGAGGTAGGTCTTGTTCTCTTGGTTTCCTTTCTTTATGACCAGATAACAGCACCCCCAATATCTGGATTAATGCAGAGGAGATAATATTGCCTGGTAAACACATCAGCAGGACAAGCAGTGTGAAACTTTATTTTAGTGTTTTCAGTAACTGCTTGAGCTGATAATGGCCCTAATGTAGCCACAATTGACTGCACAGAAGTGCAGATTTAGTTCCAGTCCCATAAAGTTTTGTGTGAAATTGCAGTTGGTTTGAGTTTTCAGCCTTCATTTGAACAAGAGCAAAACTTGGAGGATGCAGATGTACATGAACTGTTTTTTGGGAAAGCAGATAGAGGAGCCCAACGACTTTTGCAGAATGAAATCGCAATAAAGAATAAATTGACGAGACTAAGAGGTACAGTGAGTTGCCTTGCCATGACTAACAATTACTATTTTAAACAACTGTTGACGTATTTCTGAAAACACAGATTGCTGTTTGTTGCCAGCTATTTCATTTAGGCCCAATTCACTTAATCACGTGCTTAAAAGTAGGCAGATCATTAAGCACATTGTTAAAACAAGGTTTTGAAAAGCCAAGGAAAACTAATACTTTCTTTTTCCTGTATGTTTTTCAGTTGGTATGTTTGATTACTTTATAGCACTGCTAGCAGTACTAGATTCACTTCACTTACCTTGTTAAGGTATATTGAAGGATATTTTGCACACATTTTCAGTTTTCTTTCTGAGTTTTGAAACCAGCACAGTAGAAGTATTTAAAGAAACAGCAAGACTCTTTATCTGGTTCTTTCCATCCAAAGTAATCTCTCAGACTGAACAGACCATTTAATTGGGAACAGTTCTTGTAAATTAGGAGTCTGACCCCTGTTTCAAATTTAGCATGCATCCTTCTGTTCATTTTATTTCCCAGCAGATAAGGGGTAGATCAAACCTACAATGCTTCTATCATACACAAGTCATCTCCTTGTCTATATATAGCTTCTTTCTCCCTAGCTCACCTTTTACTGCTGCAAATTTTGTATGTCAAGCAAGAGACAGAATAAGAACAGAGAAACTTGTATTTGGTACCATAACACTATCAAGATGGGAAGGATATTACAGTTGTGCTTTTTACTAATCTACTTCTTTCATTTCTTTTTTGTTGCATTACTTCTACTTCTCCTGCCTATTCCAGATCCTCCTCTCAAGTGGTTTATAGTGACAGCTATAAAGCATATTTCTCAACATCTCTGCTCTAAGGGAATGACAAGCACTGACTGGTGGATCTCCTTGTCTTATACATGAAGTACCCTCAGTCAGCCTGTATAACAGATAGATAAACCATGGGATACAAGAATTCCCTTTTATAAATAAACCATAGAAAACTGGTCTTCATCACTTTGAGGCATTTCATTCACAGTGGAGGGTTCTTTGGGATTTGAGGGATACAATGCCTCATGGAAAATATTTGAGACCTCGGGGCTAGTATCCACCTGAGTATCACAACCAAAATTGTTCAGTGCCCAGGCATCTGTAACTTACCACACTATGGTGCAATCTACCAGCCTAAGCCCTGATACATGAGAAATTTTACAAATATTTTCATAGCCAATAAGGAGATCATGTACTTTGCCATAACATACACCCAATATGTAGATCATATGCTACAGACACAGGTCTTTTGTCACTCACAGAGCTTCTTTAGCTCTCTACCTCAGAGTGTTTGAAGGGCTGTCACCTATCCCAGAAGGCACACATCCTTCTGATAGCACAGCATACAACTGTATTTATAAATATAGTGCATGCAAATGTACCAACATCTCCTCCCCACCCAGCCCCGGGTGAAACTGGAAGATGATCATGAAACCAGAGCAGAGAAGATCCATTTGTTTTGCTCAGAGGCCTTTGGTGATGTTGCTGTTGGGGAGTGGTACCTAGTTAAGTATCCTTGAACAGGGGACATTTTTTCCTTTTTTCCTACATTTTTCTCTTGAAGTTAGTTGTATTAGTTCAATCTTTCAGCAAGCTTTGCTGATCCCAAGACCATTTGGACAGGCTTAAGCAGGGCAGTTCAAGCTGGGCAGCAAGGAGATGCCTGAGCCAGAACAGCAGAAGGACACCGGCTCCTGCTACACCAAGCTCCCAAGGCAGGCTGTCGGGAGCAGTCAGCCTGGACAGGGGCAGGTTTGTTGAAATTTGGAAGAGAAGACATTTGCACAGTTAGTTTTAATGCTTTAGGAAATATGGAAGGCTTAGGCTTTACTAGGAAGAGAGAGAAAACAGATCACAAACATGAAGAATAATCTCTGGCAGATAACTCTACTTCTCTGTGAAACATAATCCCCAAATACTCCAGCAAGAAGATAGATCTTTATACCATAATGACAAGCATTAGTCTCAGGTCTTGGTTTTTCAAAAGAAACTAAGTTTAAAAATAGACTTCCTAAACCTTAAGGTCTCAAACCTTGTGCAGACATTAAGATTTGTCTGCAGCTCCTCACTTTACTCCTACATTTTCCTACATCTGCAAACAACTGCTGCAAATGACTGCATAAGACAGACCTGGACTTTATATTTCTCAGTGAAGCAATATGTCACCTCTATTTATACTACTGTGATCTTATTAAAGAAGGAAATCCTGTCAGTAGTAATCTCAAATTCCTTCAGTTATCGTAAATTTAAACTCCCCACTTCTCTCTTGCAACAGGATTTTTTTGGTTTACTTTAATGTGCGTACATGTGCCTATGTACATGCTGTTTCAAGTATTGTGTTTTTCAGTGAAATCCTAATGGCAACTGACCACAGAAATTCTCTGAACGTTAGTTAGTTAGTAGCTACAAAGACATAAACTCACAAAAGCTTTGACTAACTCTTGCTGATAAACATATCCTTGATGTAATTATTGCCTTAAGTCATAGGAAGAGCAGTTTTGTGTCTGTAGCAGGAAAATGGCATCTGAGGATCTGAGGATCTTTTTGTGGCCTTGCTACAGAGGTCTTTGTGAACTTGGCAAATGTAAACATAAATGTAAACCTTCTGAGCCTATGTATCCTATTCTGTGAAATGATGATAGCATTTGTACTCCTCCCACCTTTTCTAAAGAGGAATTTGCAGCCTCCAGTCACAAAGATGGGCAGAGTTTATTGCAGTTACAGGTAGAGGATATTAGGACATGATGATCAACACCATATGGCAGAGACAAGCTTCTCACGATATTTTACATCACAAAATGCAACAAAATATTTTCCATTTCTCATCATTTTCTGTGTCTTATACTGAGCTCCTGTTGGCTTTGTTAAGGTCAGTCGTGTTTGTTGCATTTTTGTAAGACAGCCAAAGCAGCAGTGAAAACAAATACATTAATTCTGCCTTATTTGACTAGTCCAGATTCTCAGAGACTTTTTTTTTTTCCAAACATGGTTAAGTCTCCTTTTAAAAAATGGAAGAGGTTTGTACTTTCTTTGGGGACACCATGGTGCAGATTCTAAGAGAGAAGTTGTCAAATGATAGGAATTTCTTGTACAGATTTCATGGTCATAAAACAAAAAGTGGTTTCAGAAATTGCAGCCAAAGAAAATGCCTTTCTATATTTTGATCCACTCTGAATAGTTCTTATAACTCTGTAGTAAACTGAAGACCAACAAAAAGGGACT
Organism: Phalacrocorax aristotelis; assembly: GCF_949628215.1. Classification (NCBI taxonomy): domain Eukaryota; kingdom Metazoa; phylum Chordata; class Aves; order Suliformes; family Phalacrocoracidae; genus Phalacrocorax; species Phalacrocorax aristotelis. Next base: position 122,550,720 of record NC_134277.1, on the reverse strand, counting down.
AGTAGTCATGATGATTAATGTGACAAGAGAATGAGGAGGTCAACTAAAGGCACTGCCATTGTCCATAGTCCTTGTCACAGCAGGTGATTTGTGGGCTCAAATCCACTACAGAGGAAAGCAAAATACAAACATTGAAAATTCCCTGCCAATGCAACCTGGCGGAAGAGGGCAATGGATTTTGGTGCCAAATTGGCATGTGGGTTTGATGCTGTGTGAGGACCGTAAGCCACACAAGCACCTGGAAGCTGCTATTAGAGCACCCATTCACCTGTCTCTAGCCATGGCCAGTCTCTAAGTGCTTCAAAGAAATGCAAACAAATAAACAACCTAGAGGCTAAGGTATACATCAAGGGAGAATAGGAAGTGGGAATTCCTTCCTGGCCAGTATAAATATGGTATAAAACAAATGATCAACAAACAGAAATCACACATCCCCTTGGGAATACCAATAAATTATCTACTTACAAGCTTTTAGTTTTAAATCCTGAATTGTCTTTTCTCTAAACATGAAAAACTCTTTTCTTAGTAATGTTGTAGTCTTTCCTGTTATTCACCCACCACCTGTTTGGAAGGCCATTCCAGGATATTGCCCCCAAAACAGTTAGAAACCTCTGAAATCTAGCCTCCAAACTACAGCTGAGGCATTGGGCAGCAATGCAATTTATGGCTAGAGTAAAGCCTGTAGATAATTCATACCATTTGTCCAGCATGTTGAAGCTAGATGATGTAGGTAAGTTTAGAACTCACAGTCCTCCCCATGGCCTTTGGCTCCTGTGCAGTGTTCATCTCCAGAACTGCTCTGAGTGCATGGGAATGGTGCTACCAGGGGAACACAGGATCCTTGATTGAAGTGGTTACGGCCTTTTGGTCCTGGATGAATTTCAACTCCTATCTTGGATAGGTTCAGAAAATAGTCCAGACATTACTCAGTTCAGCTTCAGTGCACCCTTGGGAGATGCGTAAGTGAGACTGCTTTACATCTTGCACTCCAGGCGGTTGTGAAGCCACCCAAGGTGATAGGCACAAGCGTTATGTCATTGTTATGAGGGTCGGTGTTATGTCCATCTGATGCCTATGCAATTTTTCTCACAGGACCTTCATTCCTCATGTGTTTGGTTTTTGGTTTTCTTTTTTTGTTGTGTTGGGCATTTTGGTTTGTTTTGGGTTTTTTTTTTCCACTCAATGATTTATCTTTGACTTGTAAATGCTTTAATGTGGAAGTAGTGATACTGTAACAGAGGTTCTGCTATCACAGGCTTTTGGTGATAGCAGCAATTCTTGACTAATAACACTTAAGTGAAACAGTGATATACAGCTGCTGTGATTGCAAACCTGGGATAATAGAAGTGTTATCATTTTAAAAACTACCATTGTAGTGACGGTGCTTTTCCTTAAGACTACTGAGGCTCTGGGAGCTACTACTTAACAGTCGCCAGTAAAGAGGTCCAAATCTTGCTGGGCATATAAAGAGCTGGGCCCAGCCATTAAGATCTTGAAATATCATTTTAGTCATGAAATAAAGACAGATTATGAGAAAAGAGAGAGGGAGGTGGTGAGAAATCTCAGTTATTCACCTTTAGCACCTGCACATCTTACTATGTCAGTTACAGTGTTTTGCATGTTTGGGATTTTTCAGAATGGTTAATTCGTCAGTATGAAGTCCTGTATTTTCAGGCAGCTGCACTAGGGGCCTCTCAAAATGCAAACCCACCGATGGCCTTTTACCTAATGTATAAGGCCAAACAAACATGAAGATTTTAAAGGCTCACTCTGCTTATTTTAACTGCTATAAAACATGCTTTACAGAATATAAAGTGGCTTCAGTAACTGAAAAGAAAAGCTTCTCTAGGTTTTGATCCATTCATTCTGGTGCACTTGTTTCAACAGATACATCCTTTCCTCAACAAGCAATACAACATGATCTCTTTCACATTCTCCAGATAAAAAAAGTATTAAACCAAAATAAAGCCTGATAATGCAACGTGATGAGAGCCTTCTGGGAGTGGAAGTGGCCTCCACCTCCTTTGTCTTATGGGGCTGTGTACTTCATATATGAGCAAGATGGAGAGAGACACCGTCACTGGAGGCCATTCACACCTTTTGTCAGAGAGGGAGAAAAGAGACTATTTACATTATATTCACAAGGATGATTTTGAAAGCACTTTTCCATAAGTTGGAAGGACCTTCAAAGCCTTACTTTCAAATACTGGTGTTCCTTACTGTGAAGGATGTCTTGCAACTCACTAATAGCAAAATTCTTGGTTGGTCACTTCCAGATTAAATTTTCAGTGTATTTGCTTGACTGTGGTTGAAATCTCAGGGCAGATGTGCATTTGAGATTAATTTATTCTGTTTTGCTGCCTTAGAGGACACAGTGGTAGCATATTACCTTGCTACAATAAAAAACATAGATATGGGAAAGTCATCTAGTCCCCCTCACTAACAGTGCAGACTTGCTCTCTGCAGCGTGTTCCCTAGTGCTTTGTCCTGTCTATTTTTAAATGGCCTAAGTGATGAGAATTTCTGCAGAGAAGAGTTCACAGGCAGAGCTCTTTCCTCTAACAAAGCTTTGGATAGATAAAGAATAATAATAATAATTTTATTTATTAAGCTTTCTCTCTTTCACCCACCAAAGTCCTTAAGGTGCTAAGCAGATACCATGAAAAAATTTCTTGTCCCAACCAAGCTCAGCAATGGTTTGAATAGAACAGTAAACAAAAACCAACACTAAAACAAAAGGCAGGGAAGGACAAAGGCCCTAGCAGATGTGCAGCTCAGGAACAAAAGGGTCTTACAGTAAGGGTTGTTGCAGCAAAACCTCTCAGCAGAACCCATAACCGTTCAAGCTGTAGGGCCAAATTCAGGGAGGTTTGTCATTGCTTAGGAGGAGATTCAAGGCTTTTCAAGCATTCTCAGTATCTCACAATTCCAAACCTACGCTGACAAAAATTTAGAAAGACCATATTTCTGAGCAAGACTATTGAGGTAACAGAAAAAAAAATAGACAGGTGTCATTTTGCTTTGCTCATCTGCATTATATCCACGAAGTCAGTGTTACAATTTTAATTATATTGGAAACCTTCCATCTGTGTTTGTTAAATCTTGATTTACTGGTAGCTGCAGTCATTTGCCCAGTAATATTATATATGAGGAATGGAACCAAAAGCTTCACTCTCATCAAACTCAAACAAACGTCTTCAGGAAAAAGCATTAACAAAAAGCTAAGTCAAGTGCCTGTCTTTTCCATCCATGTTTATCAATGCTAAAATCCTACTGGTTGCTACTTGCACCAGAAGACTATTACAACTTCTGTAGGGGGAAAAAGAGTGTTATATTTCTTTTTGACAGAACCATTAGGGAACTCTGTAATGTTTCAATCTGTGGTCAGTGCTCTGTTTTGCTTGGCTCGCTAAACCCTCAGCCTCAGCTGGCATTTCCTAAATTAACAGCACATTGACTCCCCACATTAAGACAGTCAGAAAAATGGTTCAGCCTAAACTAAGCAGTTTGACACTCATGTGCTTCAGCAAAGCTGAACAGCATCTCATGACGCTTACACGATTGGATGATATCATAATCATATGATAAAAAGCCATTAGGCCAGGACCAAAATCTAAAACATAGGTCATTATGTTAGATGTAAAAAAGTGTACCCATTTAATAGAAAAAAAAAAAAGAAACAAAAAAGAGTTCTGACACCAGGGAACATCTGGCTAATATTTACATCTCCTGTTTAATTTGGATGCTTCAGTTTAGTTTTCAAGATGGCAGTGTATAGAAACAAATTAAGCCAATCACTCTATCCGCAGTTTAGAAAACCAAGATTTGTTTATAGTTTCTCATATTAATACCTCATCCACTTGGCCAAAATGCCTTGTGAAAAATATACCTCAGACACACAATCCCCCTTTCGTAACAAAGCCGTAATTCAGCATAATTCTTTGTTGATGGGATGAAAAAGGGAGTCATGTAAACTTGGAGTATTGAGATGAAGAGATAAAGTTGGGCCATAGGAAATGAAACAATCTTTGGTGCAGTAGGGTTAAACTGAAGCCCATTAAGAATGTTAACAAAATTAGCATTTTGGGCCCCATCCTACCTTCCTTTAAATCAATGGGATCTTGTCACTGACACCTGCCAAAGCACAATCGCAGACATGTTTAGTGTTAAAGTAATGTGAGCTGGATGCAGGCTTGCTGGATGAGCCCTGTGCCTGGGAACCTGCAAGTTTAATTCTGTGATGAGTTTGATGCTATGCTCATTTCCAAGAGCACTGAAAAACATGAAGCAATTCAGCAAAGCATATGTAGAACTTCATAAAATATTATCTCTAAGAGGAAAACTGGCCAAGTGACAATTTTCTTATGTCATAGGTAATTAGGTAAGCTCCAGAATGTTCAGGTTAATAAAAGGAGATGCTGATATTAAAATACTAGAGAGAATGCAAAGCCTGAAGTCAAAACTTTTAGTTACAAACCCGGAGGGACAGGCAGGGAAATCTTTTCATCATGCTTCCCTATTTTTGAATATACAAAGGATCTACTGGGCCAAAATCTATTCAATATGACTGTGCATTATTGGTAGGTATAAATAACAATATTAGTGTGAGTATCCGGACAGTATCCAGACCCCAGCTCTAGCTAAACAGTCCCAGTGGTTTGGGCTCTTTCTAGCCTGCTATTTCTAGAGGCAGAAAAAAAGCCCAAGCAAGCTTGCTGAATGTTTGTCATGTCTGTTTAGACTGCCATGACAAAAACACAATGTAGACACTCCAAAATTAGTACTAAATTAGCTGGCTTTACTCTAGCAAGGAATTCACCCACAGTGGCAAGGAGCTTAGGGCTGGAAGCAAACCCAGCTGTTATGCAGAGTGCCAGCAACATAAACCTGATGTCAGGTTTGTATTGCCCAGCGAGCCTAGCTCGTAGGTTGAGCTCACACAGCTGCAAGGAAAACAGATGGGAGCCCCGTGCGCCTGCAGTGTATTGGTGTGACTGCTGCTACCTGGCTCGCTGGAGGCTGCAGCAGAGCCACGGCAGCGGTTGCAGAGGCAACGTCAGGAGAGCCAATGAGAGCAGCAAGCTGGTGCAGCAACGGCAGCAGCAGATTATAGTGTATGTGTTAGAGAAATTAATGGGATAGTCCCCCACAGGGACCACTTCCAAAGAACAGTGTGGCTAAGGTGGGACCACATTTGGCTCCCTCCACTTTCCCCATGCTTCCAACGCTCTCCCAGCAAACACTGCACCCTGAAGCGCTCCCTGTGCTCTCATGGCACACCTCTGGGTATGCAGCACATCCATTCAATCTGTGCTATGAAAAAACTGCTTTTTGCTTGCAACATAGCCCTCAACTATTTCAGAATCTTTGAACTAAATAAGCAAAAGTGACATGATAATTATGTATTAGGGTCACAGGGACACCCCACGGCCCAGAGGAAACCCAAGGTTGCAGGAGTGCAAACTCCAGCTATGCGTACTGGTAATTAAGTGTGCCTGGGACTGGTCTCTGGCTCTGAGGCCAACTGGCAAGGAAGAGCACCCCCATCACACTCCCACCAGAAGAAGGGGGCTACACTCAGCTGGCTTACTCAGGGCCATGACGACCTCTGGACCATCTCTGGCAATTGTCTCACAGTACTGATAGGCACTGCTCAGAGCCGAGGACCACCCTCATGATGCAGTGATGCAGCCAATCCACTTCTCTTTAACCCAACCATCTCATTTATTAGTAGATCTATAGCCCACCAGAGCCCCCTGCTCTGAGGACAGCTGAGGCTGAGCAGGCTTGGGGCCAGAGGGTGATCCATGGCCCTCTTTTATTTAGGGAGATAAATATAGCCACAAGGACTGCAGTGGGTATGAGCATGTGGTGTCCTCAGTCCTGCTCTTCCAGGGAGACAGAAGGAGGAGAGCTGTGTGCCTTCTGGCAGCACTGACAGGGGACCTGTTTCTTCATTCATAACAAATGACAGCACAGCTCTTTAGATTTATTTAAAAAGGAGGTCACCTGCATGCCACCTTCAGTCTCTTTGATGAGCACTCTCCGCGCTCCAACGCCTCCAAAGGTGATGGGACGGCACAGCCAGGAGCAGCAGGCAGTGGGTGTAGGGGAAGGGAGGGCTCTTGTGCCTCGTGAGTGCCAGCCGAACACGATGGTGATTCTCTGCACCTCTGCAGGAAAATCCCATTTTCTCATGTAACAGTGACTGTGGTCACTAGATATATATTTTCCTCAGTAAGCCATAAGAGAGGTACAAGAGCAGGTAAACATGCTTCCTTACAGTCAGACCTTGTTATACAGTATACAGTATACCTGTATACAGTCAGACCTGTCATTTCTTATACATTATTTACACTTACTACAAAGCCAGTGCAGGAGAGTAACAGATGAAAACATTGTGCCAACTTATACCTGCGAGGAACCTTTCCTCCTATCCCAGCCATCAGAAGTAACCATTTTATGAGGTAAAACCAAATTATATTTCCTAGAGCAACTGTTTTAGCAATGTCTTGTTGATTTGCTGTTTAATATCCTCTAGGTTTCAATGCACCTCTGCAAATTTGAGTGGCCAGAAGTGTACTCTTCCATATAAAAATCTCAGGTTCATTCTTTTTCTTTATTTTTTTTTTCTCTGTCATCAGGCATGGCAGAAATGGAAAGGCAGAAATAGGAATTTCAGGCCTAATTTTTCCAAACTGCTCAATCTGTGCTTCCAAAAATGCTGAGGGAAAAATGGATGGGAACTTGCAGGCAGGGTATAAAGCACTCAGAGTGTTGCAGAAGTGATGCAGTAATTTAAAAGGCCAAGTTAGAAAACAGTATGTTTCTTCCTTTGACATTCTCCCAAGAATGTCTGCATCAGCCAACTTGCTTAAAATGACAAAAGTCATTACAGATAAACAGAGTGGATTGTTTATTTTGGAAAGGGACTGGGGCATAACTCCTCTGAGGTAAAGCACAGGGTGGTTCTTTCTTTACCTGCTGCGGGATCCAGCAGAGAGGCAAGGTGCTGCATGCTTTGTGTTCAAATGACTAACAAGACCTTTGTCTAGGCTTGAACTCTCATACCTGTTTTCAGTTCCTGACATACCTCGGATCCCCCACCACCCGCCGAGCCCGTGCTGGAGCGCTTGGATGGTGAGCCTCTGGAAACAGGATGCCACTGGGATCTGTGGGGAAGACAAAGCCCCTCAGAAAGGCGAGCAGCCTCAGGCCACTCTAATTACAAGTCCCTGCACTGCTTGAAGGTACTCAGCTGACATGCCTGAACTGTGCAAAGACCTTCAAGTGAACTATTATACAAAGCTCAATGTATCACATGGTTGCGAAGCAGCTGCTAAGTCTCACTGTAAACGAGGCACAGAGATGATAAGTCACATACTCTCATATACAATGTGTTTAAGGAAACCCCCACCCTATGGATTTTACTGCCTTAGGCTAGGATGAAACTTGGGAGGTGAAGGGGAGGGAGGGGGATGTGGGAAAGAGTTTTATATGAAGAAGCTCTAGTCTACATTGAGGATGTGTTTACTCCTAGTAGCTTTGGCAAGTTAACCATAACATGCATTTAAGTTCTTTTAATAACAACTCCCAAAGTGGATTTTTCTAAAATGTCACTTCCCTGTTTGAACGAGCACAAAACTGTATATCAGGATAAATCTTCCTTATGAGACACAGAAAGCAGTAGTTACTAACATCTGGTTTCTCCTTTGCTCACTTTGCATGGATACATACAAGCCTGAAATATATGTTCTCAGTTCAGGTAGGAGGAGTGTAACTGACATGCATTTGATCACGCAGATACGACACACAGAAAGACCAATATGATTAAGAACAAAAATCTGGCAAAACAGAAGATGGCAGATGATACAACCCACAGTAATAAATACGATGCTTGTGATCATCTTAAAAACGATTGAATACTGTGGCTAAGGGTAAATGGCTGCAGAGTAGTGCCTTTAACACACCCAAGGAGGGGGTTCCTATAACCCAGCAACATACTGTAACTATAGGTGTTTCTAAAATCCCAGATCCATAGAAACGCAAGGTTAGGAGGGACCTGAAGAAACCATCCAGCATGCTGTGCTATGGGAGCTGCAATAGGAATCAGTGTGATGCTGAAATGGGAACTCAAACCCATGAAAGCTATTATTTCAGGCTCTCTGCACTGTCAGTAGGTGGCTCATCTTTTCAAGATTTCCCACCCATCCATAATAAAAAGTAAATATATGCCTGCCAAAGTAAAAAAGAAAAAGGTTCAGTATATCATGGAAACATCGCAAACCAATAATGCAAAAGCAAATTTAATTCTCTTTTGAAAAGGCCTGGAAAAAAAATCATGGAACTTATTTAACTTGTGTGTTGTTTTGGACAAGCATCCATCATCATACAGTAGCCTTCCCACACCTTCTTCAATTTATTTTCAAGCAGCAGTTTTGAAACAATATTTTCCTGTGAAAAAGATGTGCATATAAAATACATTGAAGCAAAGCATAGAAATTCATAATGAGACAATAGCATGAAAGTAGAGCAAGAAGCAAGTGATCAGAGGTTACAAGGAGCAGACTGTGAGAACTAGACAGCCCTAACTAGGCTTGCAAATCTCACCTTCCTCTATGGATTTGTTAGAGAAGAAAGATCCGTAAGACTAAGAGTAAATCTGGGGGCATGAGAATGATGGCAGGAGATTCACAGTCTAGCTGCTATGAAGAGAACATACTTCATCATTAAAACTGAAGCCAGAACTTGGTCTCTTTTCCAGAAGGCCTCAAACCATACGTAGCTTCCTTGGGACAATCTGAATAGTCAACCATTTGCTTAGATGATTTGATCCTGCTCTCATTCAAGGCAGATGCGTCTCCCTTCAACTTCAAAGAGAGCATGATGACACCTTCATGAACTGTGTTTCAATCTGGCTAACAGAGAGTTCCACTTAAAGCATTTTCTAAGAGAGGTACTACAGAAAGCAGAAGTTGGTCCAAACTATGTTAAAAATTCACTTTTTAAAAAAAAGAAGCTACATCCCAAAGTAAGTTGGACAAACAGGTTTAAAACTAGCACAGATGGGCCGATGTGCCTTTTACCCCTTATCACAGGCATTTATATTATATGTCAAAATAGTGCAGAATGCAGTGATAGTCAATGTTGGAACGCTCTGTCTGGGTCACGCAGATTCATTACCAGCTGAAACAAAGTGTATTTTCTCCTGGAGTGGGTCACTGTTCTCCTCAATCATCTCACGCTTTTGTTGTGTTTATTTTCAGCACACAGTTTAATCTTAAAGATGCCATTTAACAAAGAATTTGTCCTGATAGTAGCAACATATGGAAACAGCTGTTTGTGGTTCTTGTTCATAATATGAGTTACATCTTCCTTTAAACAAGACAGCTTTTTATTTTGCTGCTAAACCTGCAGTTGAATCGGTACAAAATGATAATAAACATGCCTAGAGAGGTCTCCAGCTCAAAGAAAGAGTTACTGTCCATGAACTTTGCCACCCTTTGGTTCTTATTTCCTAGCACAGGACATTTGCCTGATTTGGAGAACAGCTATAACATGTAAAACATGAGCTATACTTTGGCACTCGTTTCTTAATTATTGTTATTATTGTCATAAAAAAAATCTGGTGGCTGAAAATATCTTAAAAAATGTTGCTGCCTGATATGTTACACATTGCCTTAGTACAGTACAGCAAAAGTAAAACAGATAATGTTTTGTACAGCATGTCCAAAACTATATCTATACACTAAATAAACCAGGGACAGGACTGACCTTGTTTACTGGACTATGATAATTTATTTTGCTTATTTATTAGTACCCCTTCTGGCACAGTTTTGGCCTGTGCCAACTACCAGTTTTCAATAATAATGCCCAGGCATGACTGATGGGAGAGCACATGCACCAGCGAGCACTCCCAGAAGGTAATGTGGGTGACACTACAACAGATTAGAGTCTGTACTGTCCTCTAATACTATCTGCACAGGCTTTGTGCATTCAAAGATCTCTACACACCTTTGCACCAAGGCATGCAACACAAGGCCTCAATTTTCTGATAGGCAGAAACATAGTCCTCACCTTATTGAATTTACCTGAAAAGAATACACTTAAAGTAGTAGTTATATCTTAGATCCACTGGGAGATCACATGCTCAGATGAGACACAGAACCACAGGTTGTGTGACAGGGGCAAGAGAACGGTCCCTGTTCATGACATTAGTTATCGGCATAAACATAGCTATAATATCTTGGATACCTGAAGACCTTCTGGGTATGACTTCTTGGAGGGAAGGAGATTACACCAAACAGCACATAAAAGGAAAATGTCGTGAATGCCGCTGATGCCTGTATCTTTACCGTGTCATTTGATGAGGTCTAGCAAATCTGACTGTGGGATATGGCACTGCCTTTTTACAAGGGAGAGGTATTTTGCAGTCCATGTGGAGGGAAGGAATAGCCAGCTAAACTGGGAGGGAGAATAAACTACACTCTAGGGAGACCAACAAGGAGAAATATGGATAAAGATATGTAAAGAAAGGTGGTCCTAGGATAGTGACCAAGGAACAGACAATGAAAGGAGTTGAAATATCTAAGTCAGTGAGGGGTTTCAAGCAAGGTCAGAAGAGTGAGAGCTGAAAATCCACTAGGACACCTACTCCAGTATCTGAAGGATGCTTTCAGGATCATGGTGGGTAAGTGAAATTATTTACATAACACTGAAAAGTCAGCTCCTCCAGCAATGTCATGCCTAGCAGTTTTGCAATGCTCTGTAATACACTGGGTAAAAGAAGACAGTTTCTGTGGAGTTTGCAGGTTAAAATAGGCAAAGTTTAAGGCTGTGGCTCTGAATTGAGGATGCAATATTATTGTGCTCTTTTGCCATGGATAAATTGTAACTGTCCACCTAATCATTTGTAAATGGCTGATTTCTCATAGGTGGGCAAGGTAGACCTTTAGGAGGGCATTGAAAGGATGGAGGCCTTATACTAGCTCAAGCTTGGATACCACTTTTCATTACTGTCTCTTTCTTCAGTGATACCCTATATAGACACTGTATCTACTGGGGATTTCATAATCCTTGGAGGGAGAGGAAGCGGTAATACAGAGTTTTAAGCAGGTAAAACATGAAAGAAAGTAAATAATAGAGGATTCTATTCAAATCAGATGGAAAATTTATGCAAACATATGTGAGAAAATGTGGAAAGCTTTTTCAACCAGCATTGTACCCACTCTAATTGTAATTTCATGCAGATGCATGCAATCACAAATATAAATGGATTGCTGATACCGAATTATATCAGCCACCTCTTAGCTATAAACAGAACTTTCCTTCTCATGTGACTCACTTGTTTATCGAGATGCTTTCCTAACCGCTTTAACTTGGCTCCCTCCAATAGTTTCATCAGTTTAATGCAACAACCTAGAAATGAGAAACATTCATTTAAGTGCCTATCACTTCCTTCCCTGCATTTGACCAGCAGTCCCAAGCGGGAAATACTAGACATGCACTCAGCTCATCTTATGCATTTGGTTCATCATGGGTTTTAAGACAGGTCTCATTAAATAGACGGACTCTAAGACCTGATAATTTGCAGTAACGGGGATGGATTCTGTGACCCAGGAGGTCCCATCTGTAGGTATTACCCTGTAACAAGTTAAGTGTCTCCTTTCCCTTAGCTAACCTGAACTGAAATTAAGCTCAGTATTATAATCACAAATAACTGTACTGAATGGTGTAAAACTAGCAATGTAAGGGAACTAGGCATCTTGTTTTTATACTGCCTAAACCTATGGCAAGAACTCAGACATAAGCTTTTGGCATCTTAGCCCTGGCAGATCTTGCTGTGATGGTTTCAGATGCTATCTTTTCTCACCTGTCCTGCCATCTATTTGCTGGAGTTTAGCACTCTCAAAGCAGATTCAGCAGAAGGGAATATCTGCCTATCAGTCTCTGCAATACACAGTATAGGTTTGGTTAACTTTCACTGGTATCTTCCTTGCTAAGGTGCTGGGAAGGTCAGATGGTGATAATTATTTTTTTCATATTTGGTGTTCTATAGGGAAAATTCCATAGTTACAAGTATATCAGAAACAGAAAAATAAGTTAATGCTTTCTGGGAAAAAAACACACCCACTAGGTCACTGATGTCCTTTGTGCTTTAAGAGATAAACCTAAGACTTTAAATTTCTCATTTACTTAACCTTGTAAAAACTTTTTATAGCACTGGTAGTAATGGCTTACTACACACACAGCTGTTTTTTTTTAGAAAAAGTACTTGCAATTCTTTTAAACCACTGTACTTCATTTTGCAGAGACATAAACAGAAGACAAATTCAGACATACAAATAAAGTAAATGACCCTAGCATAAATTAGGAAATGCATTAATTCTGACATTGCTAAAGCTCAGGGTCAGGTAACCTTTTTTGCAGAGCAGATTATTTCATATTTCAGAGAAATCAGAGAATATAGGACATAAAAGGAGGCCTAGTACTTCATCTAGTTCATCCCTGTGCTTTGAAAATGCCTACATTTTCTCTGGCCCATACTTATTTTATTCGTCAATTCTTTAAAACCTCTTGACGCTTCCTAGGTACCTTGTTCAAGTGCTTAGCTATCCTCAGAGTGGTAAAAGGATTTTGGGTTTTGTGGCTTTTTTTTTTCAATATTTAAGTTAAACCTTCTTTATTTCAAATTAAAGCCATCATTTTTTTCTGTGCTTTGTCAGTGGACTTGGAGTACAATTGATCACTGTCTTCTTTACAACAACCTTCTACATACTTGAAGACTGTTATCATGTCCCTCTCAGGCTCTTCTGTTGTAGACTAAACAAACCCAATTCCTTCAATCTTTCCTCATAGGTCATGTTTTCTAAACCGCTTATCATTCCTGTTGCTCTCTTCTGGACATTCGCCAATTTGTCTACATCTCCCTGAAAAAGCGGTGCCCAAAGTTGCATCGAGTTCTCCAGCTGAGAGCCCAAAGTGCCAAGTAGGATAGAATTCCTACCTCCGCCTCACACATGGCATTTCTTTTAATTCACCACAGAATAATGTTGCTGTTCCAAAAAAGACATTATGTTCTTGAATCATACTTGGTCTGTACTCCACTATCACCCTTGACTCCTTTCTCTGCAGCACTGCTGTCTGGCCAGTTACTCCCTGCTCTGTATCTGTATGTGTGACTGTCCCTCCCTGGAAACAGCGCTTCACGCTAATCTTTATTGACTCTCATTTCAGAGGCTTCAAATCATTCTTCCAATTTTTCACAATATTTTTTAAATTCAGTTATGCCTTAGAAAACACTCACAATCTCCCTCACTCTCAGGACGTACAAGATTTTGTAACGCCAGTCTATACAGTTATCCAAACCACTCACCAGAATGGATTTACCAACTACCCATTTTAATAGTGAACTACACACACCTGTTCCCAAACACTGATTTTCAGCCACTTTGTAGTACTTTCATTTAGGTCATTTTTCTTTAATTTGCTTGTGAGAAAGTTGTACGGGGATGGGTTAAAATGCAAGATTTATAGATATCATATCTAGTCCATCCTTTTTTAACAAGGACAGTTACCTTGTCAAAGAAAGTAATTAGAATGACTTGACATTCTTTTTGCTGATAAATCCATATTGGCTTTTTCTTATCATCCTTAAGTACTTATAAATTGGCTGCTTAGTAAATTGTTTCAGTATCTTTCCCAGTATTGATATGAGGCCAGCTGGACTTAATTTTTCAAGTCTTCTTTCTCTCCCTGTTTAAAGACAGACACTGTATTTCTCCTCTGCTCCTCTGGGGCACCACTTATCTCTTAGTATCCCTGAAAGATACTCAGTAATGTTACAGTGGCTGTTTTGCTTGTTCAGTTACCTGTTCCTTATTGGTGAGGAAAAAAGGAACAGAAATATTACATGAAGGCGTTTCAAATTCTGCTTTCAACAAATAAGATGTAGGTATACCACTTTTAATCATTTTATGAATAACACCAAGTATAACAAGGAAAAAATGGCCTATTGAGATGAGACCTTCTCTCAAAACTGTAAGCAACAATCTGTAGGCAACAATTTTCATAAGAAAACTATGATTTAGTGGTCTAAATCACTCCTACATTTTTGTTATCGCTTTCTTCTCACTAACAGTTGGACTATGAGATCTAAACATCCAGTCTCCCAGTTTCCCAAAAGATGCCTTAATTAATGGACTATCCTTCTTGACTATATTCATATTCCAGTCACTGAAATAATACAGCTGTTTCATTTTCTGCAATTAAAGTTTGCAAAAGGGGAGAGTAGAAAAGTTTCTGAACACTTCAGGGTGTTCTATAGCAAAATCTGGTCCGATTTAATTAATCACATTTATTAATCTTTACTATTTACACTCTGTCAGTGCCAGAAGACTTTGTTCAAGACCTCAGGCTTATTGTTTTATGTACTTCAAGTTCCTGTTGAATAACTTTCTTCTTTGCCCTCGAGTATCAGTGTAGCCTCTGAGTGAACCTAGCCTTGTTTTAATTTTGCCATTTTCTCCCTCAGTTACATTGGTAAAATGTCAAATACTGTTTTTTCTGGCAAACGCAAACCCTCTGAAAAGGAGGGGAAGGGGAATGTTTCTGCCAGTCTCTTAAACTCTGAAAGAAGATAATTGGAAGGTGAATGAGACAATAAAAAATATTGCTTCACATACCCATTTATTCTCAGTGTGCAAAGGTTTAAATTCAACCAAGCAGAGGCACCTTAGCTCTCAGAACCGCCCCTTTGCTCTGCAAGCATGCAAAACTCCCATGCATGCCATTCAGTTGGGCAGGGACATATGAGACCTGAGAAACAACGGGATTTATCAGTGACCCTGCATATTGCCTTTCAAACAGTGTGGCCAATTTGTTGCCAATTGCATTGTAGAGAGAGAGAAATCCCTTCCAGGATGCTTCAATGAAAAAAGTTAACACAAAGAAACGTGGACAAAATCTTACCGGCATGATCAGCTAGAGGACAAGGATCTCTTCAGACGAAAATTACTTTTTTTATATTACCACCTCTCTAAGAACCATGCTTTCAAAGGAAGTTCTTCTTTAAAGCACTTCCAAAATTACCTCCACAATAGAAAGGCTGCAGTTAAAGACCAGCTTAGTTACAGAGAAGCAAAACACTAAGACAGACCTTTATGTTGCTACTGGTTCAGCACTTTTTAGGACTTAGATGGCGAACACCATGAGCTCTAAAATACCAGTGCCTAATTTTATGAGAAATTAGGTACCTGTGTGGAAATTAGGGTTATAAACACTTTTAAGGGTCTAGGCCTTTATGTCCAAACACAGATAAAGTATGTAGTCTGAACAAACTTAATGTGTAATAAATGGAAGTTTTGTCTGTTTAGGTGGGACATCATGACTGACTTTCTCTCTTCTAGTTGGAAGCACACAGGACAATAGTCTGAATTTGCTTCATCAGAGTAAAAAGAAGATGTGACTACAGTCATGCGTTTGGTACCACATGCTTATGTTTCCATCCATAAAAGCCACACAACTCAGGCATCAAGAAGGCTTCAAAACTTTTGAGCCTAAGACCAAAAGGATCCTTTAAAGGTAGGCCAGCTTCCATTGCATTTGACTAAAATTTAAAGCTTTTGTGACAGCTCTCCATTGACAAATTTCTTTGTTTACACATAACACTGAAAGCCTATAGGATTTTTACATTAACAATGTCAAATTACTGAATTTAGATTTGAATTCCAAAGATACTGTCCTCCAGCAATGTCTACAGCCTTAGGGTTTCACCTAAACTCATCTTCTGTTAAACCATGCAAGTGCAGGCACAAAAGGATCATGCTGTACTGTTGGTAAAGCTAATTTGTCCTCTATTTTTGCTATAAATTGAACCCCAATCTACCATACTACATTATCAACCTAGTATTTGATTTAGCAATATTTAAAATCTCATTTGCCTAATGATCTTACAAGCTCTGCATTGTATACCAGAGCATGAATTATGGTGCAATAATTCACACTCAGAAAACCCACTCTTCCTTGATCTTTGGCACGGTGCCTCACAGCTTACTACCTTTGAAGTATTGAATAGTAATTTGCATGCTGTTGTGTCTCGCTGTTCATTGTTAGTTTTCTTTACTACAGTTGGAATGGTAAGTGTTCCAAGCCGATGAATTTCGATAACCCAAATTAGCATATTTACTGTAAAGCCCCAGTCACTTTGGAAACCCCTAATTTGTACTTAATAAATCCCTTCTACACACACCTAAAGGATATAGATTCAGGCTACAATTTGGAACTAACAAATTGTGAATCAGTCATTACGAGTGAGGACATCATAATCTAGTCCTTCACGCAGGCTTTAAAAGACCTGTCAGGACTTTTGAGAGAAAAAAATTGAAGGGTGAATTTTAGGAGGCTGTGCTGAGAGAAAAATCTAGGTAGATTTTTACTATTATCTAGAAAAAAAGAACATAATAATATCAGTACATCTTGGCAAAGGCAGCACTTTTCAACACATAGGATGAATAATTTCAAATTACTATATCAAATCCTTTTATTGTTTCTTTAGAAGATCAGTCCTGTCAAAATACTAACAAATATATATGGTTTATTTATTAAAATTTAAAATGCTTCTAGGCATTTTAAAGTGTATCTTATAAAATCCCAAAGCTTTTCTCCTTATGTAGATGTGTATAAAGGACCAATATCAAGCAGTCAACTTTAGTTAGCCTTGAGCATAACACTGAAGAGTACTCAAAGCTAACATTCTGATGTCAAGTACTTAAATTCACTACCTCAGCACAAATTGGGCTGAGACTGTGCCCATTATAGGCTTTGTAACACTCAGGACCTCAGCAAAAGTAGTCATTTTGTTCCAACATCTAATGCCTAGGCATCAGATTAAGTAGTAATACATGGAGAAAATTCAGCGATATCTAGAATGGTTTGGTTTGAACTCAGATATCGTTACAGAAAATAACATTTTTTACCTACTTAATATTTGCAGTATTTAGCCAGATGTAAGAAACTGCAACCACACTCACTTGACACTTGACATTTGTCATCAGTGGTATGGCCATGATTCCTGGTGCTAATTAGATAAGAACCCAGAAACCAAAATATCAAAAATTATGAGGTACTTGGAGGCAATAGGTCACACAGTTGTACAGATGATGGTCAGCAATAAGTACCAAGTATTGACTGAATCTCATGATACCCAGTTGGGACTGAGTGAGTCCGGGAAAGTGCTCTTTTTAGCAGCCTTCTGGACCAAATAAAAGATGTAGGTAGGAGCTGACAGCATCTTCTCTCAGGTTAGTGTTTTCCTGGTGCCGTATGTCTGGGACAAAATGTAGATTCAGATGAGAATTTCTCCCTTCCAGCTCCCAAGGCAGCAACAGAGCTGAGCAGTGAGCGGCTGGTGCCCACATGCTCTTTCTGCTGTCTCCCCGCCTTCTCCTTCCCCACTCTGTCCTGCAACGTTGGAGGTAACATGTGGCATGTTTCAGTTCTAAGGCTGTGGTAACACAGGCTTGGTTCTGGGGTTTTCTGAGCTCTCTCAGATCTGCAACAAGACACATCATATCTGCCTGCTGCTCATGCATCATTCTCTATTAGGCTTGATTAGAGCAAAAGTCTATTATTTAATTTTGAAACTTGTGGCTTAGATCATCAGGAGATTGTGACATGCTTCAAAGTTTGACAAAACATAGAATCAATCTGTTAGATTAATTAATGCTGGAAAGGATTCCTTCAGTATAGGAGTCTCACTTTCATTTTAATCCAGTGCAAACAGACCTTCTTACTGATAACTCTTGGCTTGACAACAGGAGCGCAAGAGTCTTGAGGGTCACAAAGGGCACGGAATTCTGTCCCATTTAGGAAAGTCCACAGAGCGCTGATACTATATCCCATTCCCCTTACTCTACAGGCCACAAACTAACTTCATTGCCCTCTAACAAACTTAAAATCAATTGTAAAGATGAAAAAGAATTTCTGAAGCTTTCCTGCTGTCCAGGGCCCCTGCAACAGCAGTGATTTTGGTAGGGAAAGCTCTTAGAAACTGATGGATCACAGCCACCATTCAGTGGAAAGCAAAAAGAAAAAACAGAAGCTTACCCCCACAGCTTTCCCGTAATCTGATCGATAATAGTAATAATAATAACAAAATCCCTTATTGACTTCATTTTAGCAATCAGTTTAAATAGCCAAATAATAATCCTCTTTCAAGGAAGATTTTAACATGGATTGTTTATGGTTTTTTTTTCTATCTCTGTCCTCAGTAGTATTCACACAGTTCTCTCTAATGCATTTATTTTAATGGGTTTCTCTTTGGCATCTCTAATGCTTTGTTAATAAAGCTGAAAATGAAAACCAGACTTTAAACTGTTCTGTACCAGAATTAGAAACTTTGCCACATTTTTGTTTCCACTGGTTTGTTATCCATGTGATAATTTTCTTATGCAAGCTAATATGAATTAATCTTTACAGAAAAGGCTCATGACCCAGTGTATCAAATGCTTTAACAAAAGTTCACTTATAAATCCTACAGTCTTTTCATTTACTTACAGACAGATCAGTTCTCTCTTGTGAGAACTCAGAAGGAAGGGCCAGGCAACTGGTTTCTGCTGCAGACTTCCTTTCAGTGGAAAGCATTCATTTGGTGGCCATGGTCAAGTTAAAGGTTACAGAGACCTGACCACAGGGATTTCTTGAGATCCAAGAAAGAAAACAAAAACAAATCTTTTTCATATTGTATAGCATCTGGAACAAGCAGGACAAAATACTGAGGAGATACTGGCTTCTCCTCACTTGCATGTGCGTCTGAAGACTAATTCTGCCCTGCAAATCAGCCACTTAAACACAGTCTTTCTCCCTCCCACAGTCCCACTGATGACAGCCGATGCTCTGGGGAAACGGAAAAGGGCCTACTACATTCACTTTTGCCAAGTACCATTTCTTCTGCTCTTTTGAAATGACACAAGGTGTTTGGCTCTTCCCATTTGCTCATCCAAAGCCATTTCTAAGGAGCGTTTTAGGAGTACACGCTATTTCATGTTTCTACTGCTCCAGCAGAAACAGCACTATATATATACACACACACATATGTATGTATACGTATGTGTATGTGTATGTATATGAATGTATGTATACATATGCAGATATATCTATGTAGACTGCAACAATAGGATATCTTATTTAATAAACAAAAAGGTATCACAGGGTTTTGTCCATAATAATAGGAATGAGACTGATAGTTCCTCAGGATAGGCCAGAAATAAAGTTTCTGCTTGGGGCCACTGGCAGCCCCTTCACACACCTACATTATCATCATGTGCTTGAACTTTGACCAAATAATTAAAAGATTTGTAGCTGAGTTTGGCACTGAAGATTCTATGAGAAACTGCAGTGTTGTATTCGTGTTCTTTTTCTTTGTAAATGTAATGTCTAAAATCAATAAATCAATGAATTCATGGCTTGGGGGGAAAACATAGCAGCAGCCAGAGATCTATTTTAATTAAATAATTTAATTGTTTAGAGGTAGTCCTGGGAAGAGTTCCATCTTTCAAGAAAGAATATCACTGCAAATAACTTATTAGGGCTCTTTCATTATTTTATATGTGGTCCTGTGAAGCAGTTATAGTACTAAGAAAAACAGATTTCTAATTGTGCATTGTTTTGTGCTTCACTAATAATGTTCCCTAAACTGACAAAGCTATGATACTGGCAAAGTTATGATACAGAAACTGAAATCATGATTTATTTCTTAAGTCAGTGGTTTAGACTCCCTCTGCATGGGAATTCATGCTTCATGCTAGCATACATGTAGAAAATAAACTTTGTGCTTAGAAAACAGAGCATTCAAAAGATCATGTGGTCACAAGTAATTAAAGAGCTAAAAATGCTAGATGGTTCTGTAGGCAAAGAAAAAAAATAGCAATTTCTGCAGGCTTCAGTTTCAGAGAAAAAAAAAAACACAGCAGAGTGAAAGCTTTATTAGACATCCAGACACTTATATTTTCCGTCATTAATTCAATTTCTAAACTGTGATTAACATATATTTTCTAACTAACTGGTTTAAAAACGGGATATACACTGCTACCAGTGAGAACTGCGATAATCAATAGTAGTATAACAAGAAATATATCCTAATGTTTACAGCACTGTATAGCTCATGGGTCATGTGCCCAAATGTGATATTTTTTTCTCCTCTGAAGTATCAGGTTCAGTGTACACGTTTCAGGCAACACTGGCAAACACTTTTGGGAGGCAATCAAGGTCTTGTGTTCTTTACTGAATATATTAATAGCATTTCAGGTAAAAAGTTCATACTTTACAGTGTCTGAGTGTGGTGTATAACAAGTTTCAGCGAGGAGCTTTCTATGGGTTTTTAGTTCTTCCTGCTTCTTTCTGCCCTTCCCAGTAGCAAGCTCAGTATGAAGGGAACTGCACATTGGGAGCCTGGGTGGGTCAGGTGTTTCTGAGAGAAGGAAGGGAAGGTGCCTGATACATAAAACCAGGAGAGTTTCCCCAAATATGTAATTGTGATCTTATCATTTTAACCCTTGGAAATAAGAAGACGCATTCCCCCAGTCTGTGAATGAGCACAGATGATGTACAGAGCAGCATGACAGTAAGGAGTGAGGTCTGATGCAGGCTGAGAAAGGGGCATAAACATTAGTAAAACACATAAGCACCAGTGTAAAAGACTGAAGGATGAAAAAGGCTATGAGACTTTCTGAAGGTATGATAGGAGAGATTTAAGAAGTGCAGCATTGCAAGAGAGGAAAGTGACATTGTGAGCAAAAATCTGCTCGTAGTAAAAATGAGAATCAAGAAAATGCAGGAAATCCCTGGATCCACAAAGGGACAAATTTTAATAGCAGGATGATGGGAAAATTGAATATTTTTACACATCTACACAGGAAGAATCTTAATATTTGCAAAAAAGATATAAGTGTATATGAAGGAGGCAGGAGAGTAGACAGAAAAGGTAAATATTTAAATAGTATTAAATTAAATATTATATATTTAAATACTACGCATACCACTATCAGTAACTAGAAGCTTTCCTAGAAGAGAAAAAATGTCAATAATAAGATTGGTTTTAGACATACTCAGCCATAACAAAGTGAATACAGAGAAAAATCAAGAAATGAAACAAGATTAGGTTGGACTATGCCCCTCTTCCAATCTCAGATGGAGATAAAAGTGCAATATTGGTTTGTTTAACACAGGAACAGGATAAAAACTTTCCATGCCCAGACACCAGCTCTTCAACAGCAATAATGTAGTATTAACCTAAACTACAAGATTCCTGTGCCTTGTCACATAGGTAAAACACAGGCTTCTGTCTCTAAGTAGTCAATGAGCTAAGAGGTAGAAAATATGCATTTCTGTGGGCATGCAGCCTCACTGTCCTGAGAGGCACCTAGCCTGGCCTATAGCTGGAGGCAGGGAGGATAATACACTTCAGATAGTTTACGGGTCTGCTGCAGGATGGCAATTCTTGCAATTGCAATTCAAGCTAAGGCAGAAAAAAATAAACCAAATATCTTACAAATTATTTTTTCCTTGAAAAAGGCATAATAAAAAGCTGAACATAAGTTTATGCTATATTACAGCAATAATAGTGGTGTGCTGTGCATAACAGTAACAACTGTTTTCCCTTGGTAAATATTAAGATACTTTTGTTATCTCTAAAAGGCAAGTCTTGTTGCATCAGGTTGCAATGCAGAAGAGCAAAGACAGAAAGAGTTAACTGGGAAGCACCTCCTGTGCCCATAGGTACTGTCTGCTCTGACGGCAAAGGCTTTGCACTGAAAGAAGCCAGAGTAACCTACTGGAGCAGGAAGAGGCTGGTAGCAATTAATGGGGAAGTTTGTTTCTGCTCTGCAGAAAGGCAATTGTCTAGTTAATCCCTTTCCTGCGGGGACTAACAATGACCTGCGCCCAGCAACACTAGGCTGTTGTGTGACACTTTGCCTTCTGTGGGTTGAGAGCCAGCCAAATACCTCGTACAGCTCAGCTCACAACCATACTATTTTAAGACTTCCTCCTCCATGGAATTCCTTTGGTCCTGTTCATTAGATGCCCACTTAAAGTATATTTAGGGTAAGGGCAGTTCCATGATTGCTACTATGTACTGTTTTTTTCTTCTGCTGTTAGAGAAAATACAGTGTTCCCACTGCCCTGGATCAGGGCAAGGGCTTAATTTCTATCTGTATTAAATAAGCAGCAGGTACTAGAGATGCTGTGTTTTGTTACATGATAATGAATGCTAACTACAAACCACAGAGGAAGCTGAAAAGTCACATTTGATTTTGTAGTTCAGCAAGTATTTGGACTTCTTTCGACAGTTTTCTGCATTTCACAGCTAGCCATTCATGCCACCGAGTTTAAATTATATGAATTAAAAGCTGTTTGGCAATCTTCCATTATGTGGAACTCTATGGCAGGGCGTCGTTTAAGAAGCTTACGTTCGGACCAGTGCCATGATATGCAGACATGCCTGACAGCTGAATTCAAGCTTTTTCATGTTGTGGCTTATATTTTAATTACTTTGAAGAGTACTGTACTAAAAAGGAAATGCCAGATAGACTGTATCATGGAAGCCAGGGGAATATTGCAAATCATCAGAACCTTCCGAGGTGAAAAAACAATTAATGCGGGGAATGTTGGGTGGAGGAAATATTCAGGGATTATAACAAATTCGGTAATAAAAAAAAGTGTAAACAGCCCCTACTGCATGATCGTTGCCTTAGACAATATTGTTTTACCAGAAAACCAAAGGCAAAACTTCTGTCTTATTTTCCCTAATATAGGTGGTAGGCAAATTATTAGGAATTTCTTCAAAGACCAAAACTTAAAAATTCACCATAGGAGATGCAAACTTTATGACTGTCCTTTCTTAAACGTTAACAAGTCAGGAATACAATGCAACCAATCTGTCTGGTTAAAAACCAGTACTTTTTTTCACTTACCAGAACAGTAATCTAATAATTTTATTTTAAAAAATAGGTGAGGAAAAACTTGATCAGCTCTGTGTACAGAAAAACAATGAGGAAGAATGAAGAGCTGACTGAAAACATTGCACAGAGAAGACAGATGATACATACAAGAAGCCACTTGTGTTTAGAAAGCTGAATGCACAGAAGAATAACTGCGATATCCTTTTCTTTCTACTGAGCTAATACCTGCATAAATGAACCATGTCTAGTCCTCTAGCAGATGCTTTGCTCCGAGCTGTATGAGAAGAATATTATTTCCACCACTTATACAACCCAACATCATACAAAATACAACTCAGTGTGAGTTTCACAAGTTATGAGCCATTCGCTGCCCTTGATCTGGTTGAGGAACTCCCATTGATCTCAGGGAGAAATGTGAGCACTAGAAAGCCCTCAAAAATAAACTGCAGACCAATCCTACAGCGGCAGGAAATGGACTAGATGAATGAATATGCCTGTTCCATCTCTAATTTCTATGATTAAAGTATGTGATCAAAGGCAACACAAGGCTCTAAGTATTACCACATTCAAAGAAGGAACCACGTCCAAGGACTAACACATTTCAGTAAGTGAGAGGCAAATGCCTTAGAAATTCCTCCAGTCAGTGGTTGCATTTCCCTTGAATTTTGCCGGGTTATTTCTCTATGTAGAGGAAATCAAAGCTTGTTGTATAGACCTCATAATAATAGACAGAGACTGTAGCAGGTCTCCCTCCACCAATGTTATTTTTAGAAAAGGGGAATGTAATTTGTATCTCTTTGAAAATAATTCTACTAAAGTTAAATCCAGACACAGGTACTTACTGTTTTAATTATCACTTGAAAAAAAAATGTGGTATAAGGAAAGTTCAAAGTAAACTAAAGGGTCTTATGGGGCAGAAGGAGATACATTATTGATGTAGGAAACACATATGATTAGATCCCAGTCTTTCAGTAAGAACTGTGTGAATCAATGAGCTATGTAGAAATGACGGTCTACCTGCATCATCTCCGTTGACTTTTCAACAGCCCAGAGGATCAAGGCCTGGCTTGACTTCTGAGGCAACACCATGACATAATGGCCCCTTCAGTAGACTTGTGTGCCTGGATTTCAGAAAGCAAAGAGAGATTTGGGCCACCTGCTAGGGCTTCCAGATCCTTGATCCCCATGCAATCCCTGAAGGAAAGGTTGCATTCAGGCTACATTGCAGGGGAATATTATTTTGTTGGTGCACCCATTTTTTCCACTTTTGGATAGGGACTCTGAGTAATGGGTTTCTGCAAGACTGATTGTGGTCTTGAAACCAGATGCCAGAATGGACACTTAAGTCCATTTAGGCATGTCAGTAGGTCCAAATACATCTTTGAAGTCTGCAGTTTTGACTTTCTGTGGAATTTGCAGGTATTTTGTGTTCCTGGTAGTTCCTCATACTGCCACAGACTATCAGGTGGAGTGTTCAAAGAAAGGGAAAGGATCAGTGAAAGGAAGGATTGGTGTTGTTTGGATGTTTTCCTTCTCTTTTCAGATGTCACTGTGAAGTTTATCTCCCTAGGAGCCCACCAAATATTTGCTCTTTCTTGTCTCAAGATACTATTTAAATGCACAGGTTTCTCTCAGTGCATGCAGCAATATAGAATTACTGACATGAAAATCCCACTCACGCTGAAATGAGAATAAATTCCTGTGAGGATGTACATTTTTTCCATGCCTAGAATTTTTTCTGTGTTTCCAAGAGCACATGATCTCTTTTACCTTCCTAACTCTTTCCCTCACAGTTTGTAGCTTACTAACACATGGCACAGTCTACCATTTTGCAAGGAAGAGGGAAACAATAGTATGTGTAGTACTCCTATTAACAAAATGTTAATGTCTGCTAATGACATAAATACGATAATAGTTCTTGAACCAACATTGAGAAGATTGAGTGTATAGGGATGAAATTTCTGCTTTTGAACTCGTTCTACCATGACGAGTCTACTAAGACATATAAATGATGGTTTCAATAAAAATTAGCAGAAGAAGAAGTCTCACCATTCCACCAACCATTTACAAGCTGTAGGGTCTTTGTTGGGCTCTTCTTTCAGGGTCCTGGCTCTTCGCTGTCAATACAGAGTCTGTGTTACAGGTCATGCAAATTTTGTACAAAAATCCTGCATCCTTGTAAACAGTTTGGGATGACCACCCAACTGGATATCATAAATTGTGAAAAGCCACACTCAAACTGAATGAATAGCAGGATAACCCTCTGTTTTCCATTTTTTCCTCTATTTCTCTTCTCCTTCTCCCTCCCTCTCCTCCCCTCTTCCAATCCCCACATGCTTTTCAGCAAATCACTGAGTTGTCTCCACTGGTTTTCCTACTGCCACAATTTTATTATGCTTACAACCATTTTGTGTTCTAGAGCTTGATTAGACACAGAGACTCAGATTAAATACATTGATAAGCATCACCCTTGAAGGTATAACTAGGCACAAAGCAAATTGTTTTTTCATGCACATTTTAATAGCTGCTTCATTTTATATGGCACATTCTTGGCTCCAGAAAGCTATCAGAAAAGAGCTCTTACACTGAGGAGGGAGCACATACTGTAGCATTATGCAGCACACTTCAGCGAGCGAACAAGTTCTAACAATGGCATTGCAGAGCAAGAGCTGTTAAAAACGGCTTCTAATTTTACTCAGCTGGAACAATACTGTTCAGATCTTTATTTTTATCCTTCTTTACTCTGGGGACAAGGTGTTAACTCATTCAAAGGGTATGGCCCTTCAAGGCTGCACCACAAAACAACCACAAGACAATTACTCTTTGTGTTTGTCTCTCTTTACCATGAGTTACTCAAATCTTCAATTAACTAAACAGAGAAGTGGCAATCATGTCACTGTGAGACACTGGAGACTTGCAGTCAATAATCCCCAGGAAGCAGCCAGGCAACTTTGGCCAACTAAATCCTTACACAGGATTGCACGTAATTTTCCAGACAGATATTTCAGATTCTTCAGGATGCTGTTTCTGGATATATTTTGGCTTTAACTTCACTCATTTTTACAATCTTCATAGTTTCTATTCTCCAAATTAAAGCATCATGCTCATCAGACATCTTTTCCTTCTAGGAGTTTTGATACAGTTTCACTTCCGTTTACTCTAACAGAAATTGACTGGCCCTTTTGAATTGTATTGTGCAGAACTGGCATGAGCGTTTTGATCTATTTATAAAACAAAGTAATCAGAAATTCTACAAATGTAGGAGTAGCCTTTGTATAAGACATGACAACATACAAAACCAAAAATTATCCTGCAATAGAAGAATATTTCACTAACCTCTACCGTCAGTTCTAGCAGAGACTTGTAGAAAAGCATTGATAATAGAGAAAGGCATAATGGTAAATAGTAAAGAATCACTGCAGGTCAACTATGGAAAGAATTGTGACAAGGAAAATGAAAATAACTTGGCAGTGAAGTTGTTCTTAGAAAAAGGTATTTTAGGGTGGTTTGGTTTTGGGTTTTTTTTGCAATTAAAACTTTATTTGGGCAATTTTGAAATTGGGATGAACTGTTATTAAAAAAATATTTTAAAATACTAAAATTAGGTACTTCTTTGATGCAAACTTTTTTCTGGTTATCAGTTCCGACACTTTTCTAAGATTTCCGTTTTTTGGCCTTAGATCACCTGGGAAGCCATCCCTTTTTCTTGATTAACTTTAGTAACTGGAATAACCTTCAGAAAATAAATACTACTAAATCAAATTATATGAATTAAAGAAAATCTATTCCATTTTCAGACATTTTCACAGGCTACCTTGATCTCAGTTTAGTGTTTTTGACTTTACCAATACCTACCAGCATGGGAGAACACTAGGGGAAAGGTTCAATTTCAAGAATCATAAAAAAGCGTCAGCTTTGGTCTCACATGAAATATCATCAAACCTGAGCAGAAGACCCACTTCAGGTGATGTCCCATTCATGAAGCAAATTAACTTGTATGTTAACTGCTGTCTCCTTGAGTGCCCAAGTAGTTGCCCTTGTGTGTGAGTTGCTCTCTTGGCATTGCTGTTAGCTTCCAGTTTGCCTGTACCTCTCTTCATATGGAAAACTTGTGCAGTCTGTGTTGGCTCTGGGGTCTTCCAGGTGTTCCTTCTGATTTATCATGTTTTGCAAGAACAGCCTGTTAATTAGTCTTTTATTCTCCATTGCATAACTGACCTAATTTGGGCAATCAGTGAAAGCACACTAGAAAAGAATCAAATAACACCATCACACAGTATTTTGTGTCCTTTGGGTCATGAATCTGTCTCACTCTTGGTAACTACTGCCAGTTTTCTGGGGGGAAACTGGATACATGCAGTATGACCAAGCAGACACCCTTTCACAGATCTCCTTCTGATATCAGATAGGGATATAACTTCCCTCCATTGTGCAGCTTCTTATGCTGACAAGCCAGTTGCCCATTATTGGGTTCTGCAGTACTTTGTCAGTCTCTCCTGTCCTCTCTCCCCACTAGAAATATGTGGCTAGAAGAGGATCTCTGATCAGAGAACCATTTCTTTCTCTCTTGTCATTTCTTCCACTTTCTTCCTTGCCCATGTGATCCAGGGAAACTGAAATAAATTACAACAGGAACAAAAAAAGATACAACACTTTGGAGGCTTTTTTTTTTTTTTTAATATTTATAACTCAGGTCAAACGACCAGCCATGGAAAGAAGTAGCATGTAGGAGAATTAAAATAATTGGAAGAGGAGTGTTTGGAGGAAGCTAAGATAAAGAAATGTCAAAGCAGAAGTCCAGGTTTTATATACCTCCTACAGCCCTGCCAACCATCTACAAACATATGGATGGGCCTGGTCAAATGAAGGATATTAGTCTGCAAAATAAAATGTACTATTTTTTTTTCCTCATAACAGGCCTGCAGTCTCCTTTACCTCTACAACTTTCCACTGAATCAAATGTACCACAGTTCTGCCCTAAGCCTTTCCCTGTTGTTCCTTGTCAGGCTCATTCAATAAGTCTAAGGTCATAAGACCTCACAGGTCAGGTTCAAAGAGAGACTGGAAAGTCCAAAACTAGCATCCTTCTTACCTGTCATAGCAGAGAATGTGCAAATTAAATGGTCATGGAAACT
Source organism: Phalacrocorax aristotelis (assembly GCF_949628215.1). NCBI lineage: Eukaryota > Metazoa > Chordata > Aves > Suliformes > Phalacrocoracidae > Phalacrocorax > Phalacrocorax aristotelis. Next base: position 122,522,627 of record NC_134277.1, on the reverse strand, counting down.
GAATTCCCTCTCATACCTAGAAGCTTGTTATAGACAGGTCAGGATGGAGGGAAATTGTGGTGTAGCTCTGTTGCTGCTAATCATGCTCTTTCTGTTATGTGGTTGAAGCCTTGAATCAGAAGGTCTCTCGCTCCAGCATTTTCAGAAATAGTAAACTACTTTGAGAGGAAATATACTTCCTATAAAGTGGCAAGAAAATTAGAAGGAATCTAGCACTATGATTTGGTTTAGTACATCACCATTACACCGTAGGGAAGCTATAGTAGATGGACAATGAAGTCCATCCTTTGCAGACAAGAGTTATGAGACTGACTAGAAATGATTATACAGATTGGCTGAAATTCTAATGAAGGATACAGAAGAGGAACCCAACAGTCATGTAATATGCACCGAATGGCATCTGCAGCTACTTGCTGTAATGATTTTCCAACCATGACAAGTCAAAGTTCAGAAGAGGAAAAACATTTATAACCAGCATCCAGAATAATAGAAAGATCATACTTGTCTGTCTCCATTTTCCTGAGCCAATATCATCCCTGTGCTTCTGCTTTCTCAATTAAGACGACTGTCATGAGATGGGAGTATTTCTTGTATTGGTGATGTAAATCAGCAGGACTGCAATCAACAGAGGGCCGAAGAGATGAGACAGTTGCTAGTTTTGAGATATGGGGATGAAGTCTGCTTGCACAGTCAGCACAGTGGATTATGGGTGAGTGTGTTGTTTAAATCAATACAACATGCTGGTATTTAGTTTCTAAAACTAACCAAAAATTTAAACTCAGAGTTAATTCATAAAATCCGGGCTCTAATGACTTCTGAGCTTCTCCAAAGGTACGTTTCCCTAACAAGGGCTTTAAAATGTTGTAAAATGGAAGAAAAGCCAGATGAGCTCCAAGAGTCTGATTTTTCTTTCACAACAGTTTTTCAAATATGGCTGGTTTTCTTAACCAGTAATCCTAAAATTAGTGTAAGGTTTAATCTTTATGTTACAATTTGTTTATGAGAAGATGGTGTCTGATGGCTAACATTTTAGCCACAAGAAACAACAAAATCTCATAGAGCAGAAATTTAAAATAGGAAAACCCACAGATCCTGTTCCTTTTCCATAACTTGATTCTCTCTGTAAACATCGCTATTCTCTTCTTTCTCTTAGAATAATTTTTACTTTTCCCACCCAGGCAGATTACTTTCCATAGCCCAAAATGACATTACTTCTTCCAAGAAAATGTAGGCTTGAAAAATGAGACATTGACATTAAAAATTTATCAAGAACAATGTTCCAGGGAGCATCTGCGAATTTGATCGAGGGCAAAATGGTCATTTCCTCTCATAAACATAGAAGAAATGACAATATCCTGAACCTGTCCTTCTATGAAAATTCATTCTTTTTTCATTAATGTTTTCTAGGCACTAAAATTAGACCTAACTCTGCCAATGTCAGGATGTATCATTGCATCTGTCAATGGCATTATAAGGCAATGTGAATATCCAGAACAGTCAGCAGAGAAGAGTGTGGAACTCAATAGCAGCGGCACAACAGAGAACCAGGAATTGTGTCCAGACCCAGAAACACTATTAGCAAAATCCCAGTTGTTGCCTCCATCATTATTCTTGTCTTCTCTCCTTTCTGCTTTACATGTCATTTTGAAGCAGTAGTTACTCCGACAAAAGCAATAAAACAGTATGGGTCTCAAAATCAGTCTGACAGGAGAATCAGACCTTAGTCTCCAAAAGTAGGTCAAGGACTCTGTTTGTAAATACAGGAAAATGTTAGAGCTGGCAGGCCATAAGCAACAAATGGGCACAACCAGCCAGTGATACCGGCCAGGGGCGTACAGCCATTCCCCAAAAGAAAGGTACTTTCAGAGTCTGGGCCCCAGAAGAGGAAATTAGCAGTCATATCTCTGGACACTAAAAACAAATCTTCTTCATTAGATTACACTTATATGCACTTGATTTTTCACTAGAGTTAATTTTCCATTACCTTATTTTCCTCGCAGGCTGAGGAAGAAAATACAAATTGAGTATTTTGGCACTTTAGAAGAAAAAGTAGTGAATATGCAGCCTGGAGGGGCTCAGGGGTTTGATTCCTGTTCCCTTCCATAGATATAAGAAAAACAAAATAATGGAAGCTTGACTCGAGCAAGTGAATAAATGAATTTACAAGGGATAATCTAATTTGTGTCTTGGACTGCCTGCAATTATGAATGTTTATTAACTAGTCTGTCTGGCTTTTGGAGGGGAAGAGTGCGGGAATCCCTGGAGCAACCCAGCTCAAATAAAATTATCAGTCAAAAGAAAAAAATAAAAAAACAAGCAGAATGCTAAACAGTAAGAAATTTTCAGTGTTACCGGTGGGCTTAACATGATCTGAATTGAGCAAGCATAGTGATCCTATTGACTGCTTAGGAACCACTAGCATGAGTAAGGGGATATCAGGAATGACTGGATGCTCTATCCTGCTGAGATAAAAAACAGGTGGCCAAAGCCCAATCTAGCAGCAGATGAAAGCATGTGAGTACACTTACTGACTTCAAAGGCACAGCCCACATGTTTAATGTTAAGGATGTGCTAAAGTCTTTTGCTGAACTGGAGCCCATGAGATTTTTGAGGTCTTCACTCTCAATGACTTTGGGGTTAGCTGAAGTAGCATGTTGAGTCTGTATTTTCCCAAAGGATAACATCAAGATTTTCTCCTGCTGTTTTCATAAAAAAGTAACGATATCTTGGAAAATGTTTTCTTTTAGAAAGTTACGCAGTCAGTCTTAGGAGAGAACTTCTCCACAATCTTTTAAAAGAAAAATTAAAAAAAAAAAAAAAAAAGATTTATTTCTGTGATGCCAGTATGTTACAGAGAGGTTTATTGATGCCCATATCTCAAATACCAATGCTGAGAGATACCGGATACAGCAATGAAACAAACAGCTATAGCAGACATGGCTTTTTAATCTATTCACTCCAAGATATTTTTAAGTAGCTAACAACTTGCATAGACTCCATACATGCAAACTGTGCATGTCTATTTGAGTGCACAACCACTTCTGTATGTGCAAGCCACACGGTTGCACAAACCAGAAGATAGCTGTGCAAGTGGTCATTTGTACATATAAATATCCCAATTACAGACCAGTCTTGGCAGGAATATGTACAGCTGTAAAGTTAGTATATTTGAACAAAGTTCTTGGTTTTCCCTTTTTGAAAATATAGGAATGTAGGATGAGAAGGGAACTCCTGGAGCTGTGAATCTTTCTCCTGCAATCTTAGACAATGTGTTCCATTTCTGAGTTCATTGAACTTCTTACTGAACTACATTAGGCTTCTTTTTTGACCCCTGCTACTCCTTGTCTATTAGAAGCTCATTCTAATTTCCAGTCTGAATGTATTCATGTCCAGTTTACAATTACTTCTGCGCCAGTATTGTCTTTTACCTTAACCAGCTCTTCTGCCTTCCTGGGGCTTCCTTCTTTCATGTGTATGTATACTGAGAAAAATTCGTTCATCTCCCCTCTCAATCTTTTTCTTTTTATGAACTAATTGGATTCATATTACTTCATCTGTGCAGACACAGCCCTTAGACAGGTGTGGTGCTCAGACTGCATCACCCGAGGAACAATTCAGGCTGGCAGAGTGATTTAGTGACACACCTGTGAGTCAACATTTCTGCCCAGCTTTCTCTGTGCTGAAAGTCAGTAGTCATCTGGCTTATGCTCTTTCCAGCAGTCATTGGCTCCTGGCTGTTTAAAGTACTGCATTATAACTAGTGGAAAAATAGCATTTTAAGACTAACATTTCATCTAAAAAGAGAATCCAGCTTTTAGAAATTGGATTTTAATTTATTTTAACAGTGCAATTCCTGCTCTTCAGTGTGAACAGAGCACTTCACAGTGTTCATCTGGGATGTCATTAGACTGAGTCTCCTGCTACTGCCAGCACATTGCACTGTGTCTGCTGTTCTACATGTCTTTCATGGCTGATCATTGAGTGTATTTCCTGGCTCATCTCTGGAAGACCTACATTTTCATTTAAGCCTTCATACCTATCCTAAATCCAACAGTATTACAGCTTGGCCCCCTGCACTCAAGAACATGTGTTGCACACCAAAGTCACTGCTCACCACACAGTAAGAAGTAACATCCTGTGGTCTTTTATTATGAAGCAATTAATGGTGGAGTATGAGTCATTTCACTGTTTCTAGCACATTTGTTTCAGCTGCCTGGAGTGTCTCATGAGGAATGGAAAGGTACTGTAACATGCTCAGGGATTTTATCTCCTGTTCCAGGGTCCCAGCTGCTTTATATTCACAGCAGGATATATTGCATGTGTATATTTCACCCCTAGAAATGCTCATAGGCATTACTCTCTCCTTCATGATCAATGCAGTTTCGACTATATAGGACAGTTGATGTATTCAGTATCAGCTTGTTCACATTGCTTTCTAATGGATTGTGGTGAGATCACACGTTCATGTTGCACTCAAAGGTGAAGTAATTGGATTTCCGTATTCCAAAAGCTCAATCAACCTTTTCATCCTTTCCAATACAAACACACCTCTTTCTCTGTTTCAGATCTCTGGTGACAATTGCTGTGGCCTACTTTCTTAACTTCTCATAAGCCAACTTCTAAGACCCTACATGAGCTGTGGCCATACAACACCTTACCTTGCTCTTCAATTCTAAAAAGTGCCTAAATTAATCTTATGCACACACGAATAAAGACCTTGTGTCTGCAAAGCTAGAGATATGCATTTGAAAGTCTAGACCTCCAGGAATACTGGGCAGCCTTCAACACCAGAGTCCAAGTCTTCCCTCTATCTAATGCCAGGTGCACCTAAAAATTAACCAAGATACAAATCCTGAACAAGGGCATCACCATACTTTGTTCATGTAAAAGCCAGTCAGACACATCTGTTTTTCACTTACACCTGCCCGGTCCACCTTATCCCCCATCTGGGTTGGCACAGAAAAAAAAAAAAAGGTTTCAAAATAGCTGAAACTATCTTGTTGACTCTATTTTTTTTTCCTAAAGGCTTGGTACTTTTGTAGACTTATGATATATGTTTGATATTCCCTATATTTCAAAAGCAGAAGCCTTGTAGTAATATATTGCAGACATTTAAGCGAGAGGGAAGTAGACTGTTGACACTAAAGTATCAGTTGGATAGGTTTTGCTTTGGGCATAACTTTGTGGTGCTTGGTCCCAAAGAACAATCTCAGATGTTTAAAGGTGTGTCTATATAGACATAGCCACCATAGTTCCAGGGCTGCTCTGCTTGATAGTACTTAAAGCCTGATATATCATTTACATTTTTCTTTACTCCTTCAAATGCCTGTTTCTTGGTATCTCACCATACGCCCACTATGTGCTAACTGTCTCAAGAGTTCACAGGCTTCTGATAAGCGTGTGCAGAATCTAGAAAGATAAGTTAGGCATCCCTATAAATCACTGAACTTCTTCCCACCCTTTAGTTCCTAAACACTCTACATTTTTCAGAGTGCAGCTGGAGTCTTTCAAAAGTCAAGAGATGTCTAACATAAGAAGCACAAGTTTTCTCACCAGTTCTCTGTGCTTGTTTCAACAGGTGCATTTTTACCTCTTCTTTGCAGCACTGACTCTTCCTTCTGCCCAGTCTCCACTGGAGCTAATGAAACTCTATTCTTACTGTCTACATGTCCAATGCGTTTCTATCTTCAGCTCACCATGAAACATCCTCCACCTCCTCTAATAAATGCTTTCTTTGGCTTTGAATGTTGGGTGAAAGCCAGGGTGACTGTTGTCCTTCCTTTTTCACATTGAGGATATTTTGGTGTTGGACTGGAGCACAGTCCAACAAAGTCCACAAAGATTTGCAGTTGCCTAGCTTTCTACATGGGAAGTCACACCTGTCATTCCTGTGTGACAGCTAATTGAAACTATTTCTCTAATTATGATTATTGCCTAAGATCAAGCCACAAGCCTTCACACATACACAGTGCTAGAGGATCATGGTCCAAGAATCCTATTTCTTAGAGAAAGAGGTAAGACAGAGAGAATAGAAGTTTTGCTACCTCTGTTTTTTTCAGAATACAAATCCATACCGCCTGGTGACATCTTCACCACTTGACAATGGTCTTTTACAGTGCTGTTCAGTGAGGATATGCTGACTGAAAAGGCAAGGGGTGACTGAGAAAGACAGAGCAAGACCATCCTTGTGAAGCTCAGATGAAGAAACTGGAGAAAGGGGAAGAGAATTTTTTTTACTTGAGCTGAATCTCATCAAAGGCTCATCCAGCTGTAGTCATTTGGTGACATTTGTTTGCATCCTTTTGCCTTTGTCACATGGCCAGCAGTGAGGAAAGGACCCAGCCTAACAGTAATATTCCCAAGTGGAAAGGTAGGAGCAAGAGGACATTGTTCCAACTGTTGTTATCAAACAAGTGCTGGAGGATATATTCTCAGCTGGGTTCCATCATTTCTCCTTGCACAGGGTCCCTACTCTAGCTCAGTGCTCCGAACAGCTCCAGTCTCATTTCATGAGTTTCTTATTGATGGCCTATGCTTGCCTATGGAGTCAGGATATTTTTATTGTATGACACTTACACTTATTTGGTCACATTTCCCCAGTCTAATACTGCCATTTACCATAGCCATTGGGATAATATTGGGCCTGGCTATATAATATAGTTCTACAAAATATAGCTGAAATCAAAACTATTTCTATCAGTTGAAGGAAAGAGAGGAGAACCTAAACAATTTTAGAGCAGATAACAATGATTTTATGAGCTGGGTCACATGTAGTTGTCAGCAGTGTCAAGGGATCCCAAGCTATCGTCTGAGTTGGATATTAGTCTAATGGCATGGTTGCAAGACTCATTTTCCCAACAAAGCAGGGTGGCTGCATCCAGACTACTTATTCAGATACAACCCTGCTTTGTGCTATCTCCTAACTCATAAGCAGAGATTATCTGGAAAATGTTTGTTGATATCGCTAGAGCAATAGCAGAGACCATGCAAACTATTGAACAATTTGAAGAATCATCAGCCACTGCTCAAGGCTTGACCTTGTTTTGTTTACTGGTATAGACATAGCCTACAGCACTCACAGATATCTGTTTACTTTGGCATTGATGTAGCCCTGCTGTCAGCAGAATAAGCATTTGTGTTTTTCACCATTCATATTTCTTCACTTTTTTCAGGTTGCAGCTAGGCTTCTCTCCACTTCATCGAGGTGGAGGACTCAGTGCTTGTGAGCCATCACCTTCAGGTGGCTCTGAATGCTGAGTATCCACTATGGCAACTCTGTGTGGCTTATTTTATTCCACTCTTTCATTTCTAACACCTCTCCTTGACTACAGAGACCATGAGTGTTTCCAGTGATGCAAAGGACATTTTTTTCTGGAAACCCATCAGTCCCAACATCTGTGTCTTTCATATTTTTTTTGTAAGTAGTCACTGCTTTGTTTGACTTCAAGTTCCAGTGTCTTTTTTCTTACCAACCTCAGGACACCACAGTAGATAATAATACAAAAAAAAGCGCCCATGTTCTTTAAGTGACTCTTTATTAAGTTTCAGAGATGCTGCACTTGTAGCCCACCAGCTGCACAAAGGCTGACTTCCTCATGCTCCTTTCAAGCTCTTCCTCCTTACAACCTGTACTCCTTCCTTCAGGTTTGGTGTAGGTTGTTGCAGGAAGGAAGCCACCATATAAGCTATTGTCCCACCTACTTTCCTCTGGGGCAGGAGTAAGCAGATCATAGCTATTCTTTCACTCCTGGACCTGTCTCCTTAGGTAACCTGCAAAGAGGAAAGAGATTCTTGGTCTGTTCCTCTCAGACATTCATAGTCCAAGTCACAACCTAGGGAAAGTTCCTTAGGTACCAGCCTTTAAAGAATATCACAGAACAGCCGTTGCTGAAGAAAGACATCTGCATCCTCTGGATTATGTAAAACAAACATCTGGCAGCCATGGCTTCCTCTTAGCTTTGCTGTTGTATGTAGTAAATGGAAGTCCCAGCTCCCACAACTGTCATTTGGCTCCAGCAAGCACTATGACTCCCCTTTTGTGAGAAATGAAGAATAATCTGGCCAAATCCCAGTTTCAGAGCTAGCAAACTCCAAAGGTCCAGTCCCTCCTGCTGTTGTTAAAAGCTGGCTCCCCACTTCCAGGGATTAGCAAGCTATGCGGACATTCTTAGGAACTTAAAAATCAGCAGACTTCTGCTTTGCAAGCTCCCAGCAGAAAGGGGTAGAACTGCTTCCCATTTCACTGCCATGACAAGCAATTTTCAAAGCCCTGGAGCAACAATGATATCAATATCAAGCAAATTTTTGATTCTCAGCTGTTGAATCTTGCTGCAACTCAAGTGAACATGTGGAATCTTCAGCAAACTCTGGACTAAATTATTTCTAAGCAAATAAATATACAAGCATCCTATAATAACAAGCTAAATCCAGAGACCTAGCACCCAATAAAAGCAATGAAAAAGGTATCAGTGTCTGCAATAGCCTTCTGGAGTCCCAACACGTTCTCAGAGAAGGATATGGCCCTGCCTCACTCTGCATCCCCATAATCAATCCCATACCAGAAGTCCCCACTGAGCCTATAACAATGCATACTGTATATACTGCCCTTCTATTGTCTCTTTTGTCTTTGCCTAAGGAAAATACACTGATTCTGCTGACAGTAAAGGCTCTGTAGCTGCAGAGCTGAAAACTAGATTTTTCTCCAACTCAAACAAAACTAAGTTAAAAGGGAGAGAAAACACACAGGGGAACAGCGTGTGTACCTCGGTAGAGCTATATCCTTTCTCACCTCAACTGCACTCCCAGGGATGAAAACAGAGGTAACACAGGCAATTATTACAGAGCACCTTTTAAAGGGGGGGGGGGGGGGGGGGGGCTACAGAGCCTCTCTGAAAGTTTCTTTCCTCTTTTATATGTGAAACTCCAAAATGAAACATGTATCTCTACTTTCCAGAAGAGAAATAAAGTCTTATCTACCTTATTACCTCAGGTTCCCTCAAAACTCAAGTGGAAACTTACTGTTTTATCCTTCTTTTAATTTTCAGATTTAGTAGCATTCAGGCAGAAGGAGCCCATGGTATCCACCCAAGGTCATTGGATGTGACCTGTGATTCACTTGCAATCATTTTTACCATTTTGAGACCTCTCAATAATTGGGCTTTGGCTTCAAGAACCCATCTTCTACTAAAACAGCTATCACTGCCGGTCTCTGAATTTTCTACCTAAAATCAGCCTGTCTGTACCTTTCCTGTAAATCCAGGTACTCACTAGAAGTACCTTATAAGGGGTTATACAGTTCGTATGACTACAGTAAGAATCACAAGATTTGTTTTTTCTACCTTTCCCAGTGTACACATCCACCTTCCCTCACTAGACTCTAAGAAAATTTTAATCAATATATTTATTATTCAGTCACATTTATATGTTTACATAGTTAATGGTGCCAGCAGAATGAACAGAACTGTGTTAGTAATATCTGCTATTAATAAAGAGCAGAATAAGTCAAACACAGTAGTTAATAGGGTGATTAGTGGAGGTAGGGTTGGTTTTCCTTATTATACAAGTTTGCCTTTGTCTTTTCTCAGTGCACAGTCTGCCTTTTAAGATCGAATTTGGTGATCTACTGCAACAATGACAATAAAGACCTTGTTACTACTGTTGAATCAACGGGCTTTGCACTGTATATACAGCACAAAATACATGCATAAGCCTGGCAGCTGCTAAACTCATTGATATATGACATCAGTCCCAAAATAGTGATATTTCACTTCTGGAGCTTTATAAATTGTTAAAGAAATAAAATCTGCCTTTGGGAAATAATGTTTCTTTATGTATCATCACACCCGTTCACCCCTCCTCCCCTCCCTTCAAGATTAAAACAAATAGTGTTGAAGCTATAAATCATCCCTATTGGCATTGGAAAGCCCTCAGAGATCTTCTTTCTGTACCATTTCAGTAGACAGAAAGTCTAATGTAGAGAAAGGTGATGTTGCTTTTAAGTAGAGTCAGAAAAACATGTCCCTCCTTGATCTCTTCAATGTACATCAATATTTCTTCAGTTATGTAAAGTCATTGCACATGCTCCAAGTAGTTTCAAGGAAAGTCCCTGGGAAATGAAACCTGCCTGGGAATTTTAGCAATCATTATCTTGAGTGGAAAGGCGCATCTTGAAACACCGTTTAAACACTGTGGGCAATGCCAGTAATGAGACTGGACCAGTTACTCTGTCCTGAAATGTATATGGTTTTGAAAACTCATTTGCAGAAACTCAACCTACATTGCTTCTTTTTCACTGAGCACATAACTGTCCAATCTATAACTGGATAAGTGATAATCTAAGAACTGGATTTCTACCATGAAAATTCAGGCTGAGAATTTCAGTAGTTTATTTAAAATTATTTTTCTGCTATTATTCCTGAGGGTAAACTCCTTTCTTAGAAATTGCTCCTGATTTTTCCACACATTGATCAAGCATTTCTGAAACATCCACCCACTTCTATTTTTCAGCAACATGAACTGTCTCTTTTCCCCCACCCACCATTTCTTAACCTCATTCCCTTTGTTTTCACATCAAGAAATGGGGGGGAGGGAGAATGTAAAGATTTTCTCAGAGTTTCAGAGCTTGGTAAACATGAGCTCTATATTAGAATTTCCATCAGTTACAGCAAATGTATAACCAAAAAAAACCCCAGCCTTCTTTCCTCCCTTTTTTTTAACCCTCATTGCGGGGCGGGGCGGGGGGGAACCGAACCAAACCCAAAAACCCAAGGACAAACTAACAATCCTCAACATGAGATCAGAAAGTTACCTTACTCACAAAAGCAACCAAGGAAAATAACTGTTTCTAGGCTGCATTTTTTCACTTGTAATACTGCAGAGTGCAATTGAAGCAGAATTCCCAGCCGTGCTGTCTTCCTTTCCACTGTAATTGCTCTCCTCAATGGAGAGTCACTGTTAAAGGAAACACTGAAACATGAATGGTACAAAGCCACCTCAGCCCATCACTGTAACATTTGAAACACCCTTAGGCACCCTCAGGCACAGATATAAGCACTATAAAATTAGCTGAGAGGTGTATGAGTCCTTGGATCACACTTGCTTAACTGAGCATGTGGAGAGTTCACCAGTAACAGTGGCATTACTGTAAGTGTGTAGTAAAGTGCATGGAAGTATTTTTGCAGCCTTGGGACTTAAGAGAGGAAAATATATCCTGCTTTATCACAGTAAATTATATTACTTTTTTCTTAGGCATGTTTAGGCCTTTGTAGGCTTTTTCTACGAATCTCCAGTTTAATAGGCATGAGATGGATTCCCATTCCTGCATCAGCCAGGGTAAGCACAGCCTCTGCAGAGTGGGACTGAGAGCCTGTGAGACCCGAAGAAGGCGACTGGGAGCTCTGCCGTTGTAAACATGTTTTATTCTACAACTGAGCAACTTTCACAAGTGCTCAATCCACACAGAAACATGTCCCAAGCCTGTTCTGCCTCTGAACAACACCCTTCCCACCCTCTGACACAGGTACCTTTAAATAATATTTGCTGAGCCTTTTGGGCTCTGGTTTACCCTGCACTTGCCCCCATATTGAATCAGCATCTGCTGCCATCATATAATACAGGTACAGACGTCATCCAAACAAGGCTGATCGTATCACATCATCTGGCCTGGCATTTGTCTGTCACGCTGGGGCAGGGAATGTGATACCAAGCTGACAAAAAGCAGCACACGGTCCTGCCTGGAGAGCCCCTTTGTTCATCTAAGCCTCCCCTGCTGCTTTTGTAACTCCAAATGGATTTCTGATTCCCTATCTCTTGGCCTTTTCAAGCCAAATGGTTTGGTCAGATCACAAGACAGCAGGTGCTGCTCCGCTCGACATTTGCACCTTCCAATCCAAACACACCTCTCTCTACCGACCCTTAAAATCAATCAAAGGGACTTATCAGTTTGTTTTAAGCTTTGATGTTTGTCTGGGGTTTGTTTATCTAGCAGTTTATTCCTGGGAGTATGTTCTTGACATCTTGGAGTAGGTGGTAATTAGCAACAAGGAAGAAGGGTTGAGATAAGAAGTGGAATTTGAAAGTGGTGATACTTGGGGAGGCAGCTGCGCCGGGTCCTCTCCTGATTTCGTCTCAGCCATTGAGGCGAGCTAGAGACAGCAAAGGGGTGAACAGCAGCCACCCTGCCCTTTCAGCAAACACTGGCGGGCTGTGCCTTGCCACCTGGCATGGTTCTCTGTGCAGAAGGAGCCCACAAGGGGCCCACTTCGGCCCTCCCGCCGTGTCGCCACCTCCTCCGCTTACGGGCGCTCATTAGGCCTGCCTCTGAACAGCCCTTTTGTCTAAGCAAACTTTCTACCTGTTGGTTTTACCACAAGAGCAATTTGCTTAAAAGAAGGTCTGAGGACCAGGTCTTACCATTGCGTGACATCCTGTATATCTGCTGTCTTCTACTAAGCAGCAAATAGAGCAAAGACAACTCAATTGCTTCTCTAATAGGAACAATAAATGCCACTATGTCTCTGCATTTATGGCATTCACACACACATAGGGGCTTTTGCATGGCTGTGGCTTAAGTAATCACACACATGCCCGCACACCGTGTAGACTGTCTGGTGTATTCATACATGCACCCATGCAGAGAGAGGCAAAGAGCAGCGAGAGAGCAGAGCAAAAATTTTTGCTCCAAACAGCCTTGGATTTAGCACATGTTTGAAATATGAAGCCAGGCCTGGACCTGAATTTTGCAGATGGCCCCTATCTTTATAACCTTCCCAACAGAATTCCATACAATAATGTAAGCCTTTAATTGCATTTCTGAGTACATAACATGGAAGCAAAAGCACACTAACCTACTCCCACGCAGCACAGCCTGCAAAAGGACCCACATAAGTACATATTGCGTGCTCAGGAGAGGAAGGGATTCTTGCAACCGGGATGCTCTTGAAGTGCCCTCAAAGGCAGAGAAAGAGGATCATTCTCTCTACTGGCTTGTGGAGCAAAACCAGAGCACAGAGAATAGTGTAAAGCAGGAGTTTTTTAGAGGCTAGATGAAATAAAAAGCCTCCTGGTCTGAACTGGACCACAAAATTATTTTCCCACTTCAGTGAATGAACCTTAATAGCTAAAAGAAAACCCAACATGTTTTGGGTGAACCCAATTCACAATTTATCTTCTAAGCAGGCAAGACTAGGATTTCATTTCGAACAGCCAGATCCTGATCAACCCCCAATTGTATTCCTCCATTTCCAGGATGGGGGCTAGTACTTTTAAATCCACATTTTTGTTATGATTATTACCTTCCTCAAGGATCCAAAACACTGATTTTTTTAAAAAAGAAGCCTTAACCAGAAAGGTTCTAGGTTCTGTGGTTTGGGTTGATGTTCCCCCACCCCCACCCCCCCACAGGGAAAACAATGCATTGAAATTAACCTGAATAATCTACATGAGCAAAAATCCTCTGCCTTTCTCAAGAACAGGCTCTGGGCAAACTATTTCACCCAGCTATACTCCAGAGGATCCCTGTGGGAGGGCGCAAGCTCACTTGGCGAGGCATTCTCTGTTCAAGTAGTAGATGACTTCACGCTCATTATGCACATAATCTTTTCCTACATAGTGTACATCAAACCAAAATTATACTGCATGTGTTAAGCTTGTAAGTAAGTGCACTATTTTATAATGACTACATTGCTTGTGTCCCAAGGACATTACAAAGGGGGTATTTCTGCCACTGCTTATGATTCTGTACATTGCCAATAAGCAGCAGGCTTTTAGCTGCATACAGAGCAGGGTTGTAGGTGTACACATTAAGAAGACAGTACTTAATAAAAGCCAGCATCAACTTCAACGCTGCCCTTAAACTAAATGCCTTTTATGCCAATTTTTTGCTCAATATCAGTATCTCAATCTACAAGTGACAAGTCACCATTCCTAAATATCAAGTATAATCACAGTTTGGATCAAAATCGCGCCCTTAAAGCGCTGCAAATACCTGTCGTGAGATATTGGATTACAACCATTTGTTTCTAATGGAGGTATCTTTTCCTGTTGGCATTGATTTACCATAGAGGCATCAGAATATTAACAGATACAGTCCTACCTCATGTGTAGGAAGACAGTATGACAATGCAGAGTTCATAATCCTAAGACTGTTAAACCCTTTTATTTTACTCTGTTAGACATCGAACAGAGTAAAAAATAAACCAAACAAAGCAAAAACCCTCAGCAACACCAGGCATTTCCATTCTATATATCCTTTATAGCATATAAACATAGATTTTCTCTTCTGTTTCATTCTATACAAAACTCAGCAACATTGTCCACTTTCTGTTCCAATGTTTGGTGTCAACAGAAGTTTAGGATCTAGTTCTGGTCCCCACTGAAGTCATGGGAATCTTTTAGTTGATGTTAATGGGAATTGGATCAGGCCAGTAATTGGAGACACTGAAAAGAATCCCAGATGCTGCATAACAAATGAACTATCCACTGAGGTATTCCCCCTGCTCTGGGAAGCTGCCACTGGGAATTGCTGCTACCTTTCTGTGGAAATGCTGCAAAAAAACGGATGTCAGATGTCAAAGCTGCCAGCCCCACAGAGACTTTTAGTGACACGGAAAATTCTTAAAACTCTAAAAAAAAACACCTCACCAAGTGAAAGAGCTAACTATTTGGGCTTTTCTTGGGGAATAGGGATACTTGAAAATAGCAAAATCATGCTGCTAATATTTGGGAATTTGTTCTTTGATAGAGCAGGTCAGTGCTGTCTGAATCTGTTTCCCTGAACAATGGTGTGGAACAGAATTCTTCAGCTCTTCACATGTCAAATTTAAAGCAAAACAAAGCAGCTTAGTAATTTTATTTTCATTTCTTTATTCATTACTAAGATAACATATTCTTTGCCTAGCAGCTTCCACACCTGATCAGCTGTGGAAGTTGCAAACATACTCTGCATGCCCTTTTGCCTTCTTCCACAAACTTTGCAAAGGGGTCAAGCATTCTTCTGTAGCGTGTGGCATTCGCCTCCTGTTAGCATTAAAAAGGTGCATCCACCTCAGATCCAGTCACAGCACTGATGTGCAGAGGCAGAACCACAGTTAGAGGATGTAGTGATTCATCCTTTCTTGAAAAATGACTCAAAGGGGAAATTGCATGCTCTGAAATGACATACCTCACTGTAACCTGTTGTGACCGTGCCCATCTGCCATACCATACTCTGCCTTTCCCTTGGAAATTAGACAGACATGCCAGGCACACTTCAGGTATAAACCACTACAAAGGCAGTGAGCTTCCTATTTGTCTGCCATTCTTTACACAGCTGACAACTCTCAAAGTCTTGCTGCCACAATGATCTAATTCAGTGTCATTGGAGACACCCTAGGTAAGTTCAAATGAGTAAGAAGGGGTGTGAGAAACCAACATAAAATGCACATAAATGTTAGTAGGAAGCAGAAAGGGACTATGAAAAGAAAAAAATGTATGCCTAGTGTGAATTATTTACTTTCCTACATTCATAATTCCCAGCAAATAGAACAGTAATGAGTCCTTTGCTAGAAACAGCTCTTAAAATTGCTGGCTGTGGCAGAAGGTTTTCAATTCAGAGTACGGACTCCTGTTCTACTCTAACCCTACAACATGAGACAACATGATTTTGTAATTAAGCCATAAGTCTATTCCTAGCCATCTGCTATAGACTTTCCACATCAGCTTGCATAAATTGCTTTCCTTTCTTTGTTTTTAAAAGAAACCCTCTACCTCGTTCATTGTGCGAATTAGTAGAAATCAATGTTAAGTTAGCACAGAATGAGTGAGCTTCTGTTTCAATCCACCCATGCAACAGAGAGCCCTAAAAGGGCTAAGTTAGTCTTCTACAAATGTACAACTGCAGTTCAGGAAAAGTTGCTGACTGCTGAGTAGAACTCCTTGGTTCTCTAATGCCAGCTGCTCTATGCAGCATAGAGAATACAGACTTCAGCTATGTTTTCCAAGTATAGGGTAGCAATATTTGCCTTTGCATGTTTTGGGGGCATCAATGAAGCATTGACATTTTGCTGTGTTGAAAGAAGCCTGAGATTTCCCTGCTCTTAAAAACAAAAATCTGAAAAAAATAACAATGAAAACCACACTTAAAAGTTTCCTATTCCACTTCTCATTGCAAAAATAAAATTCATTATAAACCTATTCTTTGCAAGCATGGTGAATTTTCCTTCACTGACTTGGGTAAATCGGTGTCTGTTTGCAACATCAAGGCTTTCAATATATACTCAGCAAGGCTTAATATTGGCTTCTGGGATAGGTAAAAGAATAATTAAAATGTTTATTAAGGATAAATCCCCATTTCAAAATTCTTGTAAATCTCCTCAAAGCTACTTCTCATAATGCACATCTTCAGGATTTTTCTTTTTTCTTAGACCACTGGTAACTTATTCTGGAAAATTATTCAGTGTCCTATCTCATATTCCTGGCTGTGAAACAGGGACCTCCTTTGCGCCTCCATTTCATGCATGGTTTGTCTGTTTAAACTCCAGTTTGTTTTGAATGCTGATCTTTTCTGTAGTTGTATGCATGTTAGGACTCATGTTGTGTGACAGACCCACATGCTCCTGTAACAGCAACAATAACAATGAGTCCTCAGTTTAAAGAGCCTTAAAGATACACTTTTAGCTAAAGCAGAAGCTGCTATTTTTTTCTCTACAAAAACCAGCAGATGTCTGTCCCTGAACTGCCCCACTAGCTCTGAGTGAATCTTCTGCTAAGTTTAGGACAAACTGGTTCCTTGCACAAGCAGCAAGCATCTCACAAGGCTTTTGCTAGGGGATAAAGACTTTGTGAAATCTTAGTATCTCAGAAAAATCATTAGGAGGCTGAAACAGCATGCTTTCTTAGCAAAGAGGGAAACTGTGGCAGAGGGAAGGGATATGAGGGCTCTTGTAAATGTCTTAGGAAAGGCTTATACCAAAAGCCTCTCAGAAATGTGCCCTGTCAAAGAGGACAATAACCATTAAAAGACAGGAAAGCTTATGATTTTATGTTTTCTTCATAGTTTTGCAGCATTCTGGTGTTTTATAGCACTAACAAAATATGACATTTGCTTTCTCATGAGACTTTCTTTCCCAGCTTGTGGAAATAACACAAAACTACCAGATGACATGATATCTGGCAACATATATGGCTCACTTTGGATTTAAAAAGGCCAGTGAAAATCATAAAGCAACTCACATACTGAGTTACTCAATTATATATATGGTTCATTCAAATCTCATTTTTTCCCCTTTCTTTTCTTACTGTCTCCCTTTTTGATCTCACAGGGCTATACACAGAGCCCTAGTAAGATTTCAATGCGAAGGGACAGTCGTGTTCACACATGCAGAAAACCTGACTTAGGGGTCAGTTTTAGCCAACTAGCTATGATCATGACCAATGCCCATTAACAGTGTAATGTCAACGAGCAGATAATCTAATTGCCACAAAGGAAAGGTTAACCAATCTACACTGCTCCTCTCTCCCTATTACTCTTCAGTCTGGCACTAGAGTCTCTAGCCACAGACACAGAAATTGTTCTGTAATGACAGGCATCACCAAATATAAACAGCTGGTAACCCTAAAATTAGACCCGCCAGCTCTCTCTTGGTTTGGGGATATGTTTTATTATACCTTCCAACTGGCAAGCAAACTTTAAAGTTAATTTAACCCATTACAAGACCCTTTTATCTAATGGTTGGGCCTGTTGCTTTATGCACACTCTCTTCATTCTTATGAGGATTTTTGCCAGCACAGAAATAGAATTTAGCTAAGCTACTTGAAAATTTTCCATCTAAAATACATTCTGGCAGATATCTGGAGTTCTTGATTAAGCGAGATTTTTTACATCTGAAGTTCCTCCTGTCTTCACAAAGCCTCAGCTTTCAAGTGACCAGACAGAAGAACCATTCAGCAACAAAATTAACTTGGAATAATTTTCAGTTTTCAGCTGCAAGGCCTCCTGGCCAAGGACTCATACAACATACTATATGGGGCAAGAAGGCAGACATACTATGATTCCACTCCTGCGATGCATGCTAGTGAAGAAATCTGGTGGATAGCAAAAAGCTCAGGCATAAAACACCCTAACTATAAATATTGTGATGCATCACTTAAAATTAATTATACATTTCTCAGTCTAGTATTTTCAGTTGTTTGGATTGTCAGCAAGTGTTAAAATTGTCAGCAAATTTTAAAATGTTCTCAGGGAATAATCAATACAGGGAAACACAATTAGTAGTAGATTTTGCCCCAACCTAGAAACAGGCTGTTATCTTCAAAGTTAGATACACATGTCTGAATCCTGGCCACCGCTCATCTTTAATAACCATATATTTAGGGCCTGATTTTTTTACACTTGTATTTGAATTATTTTTTTTTAACGTCTGAGCTCAAAATTAGGTGGAATAGTTGAATAACAAAGTTATGTTTATTATTTAATTCATTTTATGCAAACACTCCCTTTTTGACAAGACAGTATTAATTCTATCTTCCCATATGGCCACCATTACTGGAGGCATGTGACAATGGCAGTAGTACTGCCAGATTCTGTTAACACGTTTCATTTATTTGTCTTGTGTAGATTGTTTGGATGTAAAGCTGGACCTCTCCTACAAGAACTGAGCAAAGTGGAATTTTCTGAGCCCATTCATTTTTTTCCACGCTCTATATTTAGTTTAAGTGCTAACAATGACTGAGGGTCAAGATACTTGGTCTGACATTCACAAATGGGTGGAACAGCTGACACTATGTTAATACTGCTAATTAGGGAAAAATCTAGGTGGGGATCACGCTTGTACATTGGTCACAGGGAAAGCTGGCAGGCTCAGGGAACCTCGCACCAAGTACAGAACGAATCAGCACCTCGTGAGTCATAAGCTGAAATCACTTCTAAGTGGGAGCAGCACACATCTGGCAGTGATGAATGGCGGATGATGGGATACCTTTTTCATCCTCTCTCCTCTAAGCCTACCAGAAATCCCATGACTGGCTTCTGGTTCTCATGACTGTTAGCAATAACAGTACACAGGCAGGAAGAGTATTTCTTCAGATTTCAATCCAACAGCTCTTCCTGGGGCGGTGATTGTCCAAGCCCACTCTGCAGAGCTGCAGGAACATCACGTGGGACCTTGCGTGGCTCCCAGCACAAGGGCTTCTAGCATCTCCTCTTTATGGGCATTTATCTGATTTTCACTTCAGCTTTTCAGGGAAGCACTCCTGTCCTTAGCACCACAAAGGGTGGAAAATGGCCTGTTTCATGACTCTGTCAGAGCCTGTTAACACACCTTAATAAAGTTAAAGCTATAATTTAACAGTCATCACATGCAACACCTTTAAGAGATCAAAGTTAATTTTTTCACTTCCTTTTCAACAGCTTCTTGATCTGGGTCTGTAGCTTAGAAATTCATCAGTACTTCTCAGAAATTTTCTTATCTCCTTTTATTTCAAAGGCCACCATCTCCATAAATATGCTCATTCTGGGAAGACAATGAGAATGATGAAATTGTTTACAAACACATTATTGATTTGGTTTTCAAACTTGTGTAACCTACTTGAAATCAGATCCATAATTGAAAACTTTCTGGTCATTTTATGAGCTGCTTCTTCTACCTCAGCTTCCTAAAAAAAAAAAAAAAGGCAATTATACTGTTTAGAGCACTGCTACAGAAACAAATGAGGGCTTCATTATACAGATTTCCTACTAGTTTGGTGAGTCCTAGTATATCTCCAGGCATACAAAACACTGTGTATGACTTAACAAAGTGGAAGTCACATGTGTATGGCAGTCACACATACTACTTTTCTGATTTTATGTTGCTTCTGAATAGTCCAGTTACAGAACACCAAAGTAGAATCTGTTGGAAATCTTTCAATTCACTGAATTCACTGTTTGGTTTTTTGGTTTGGTTTTGGGTTTGGGGTTTTTTTTGTGGTTGTTTCTTTTTTTAAAAGAAAAACAAAACAAAACAAAACCACAGATTCCTTGAAACCAAAACTATTTGTGTGAGTTTTCACTAAACTTGTTTTAGGAAAAGTTTCTCAGGGTGGTGATCAATTTTTGGTCATAATATAAGGGGGCAGTTGGAAGAGAGGGAGAGAGACAAATAGCTGGGAACTACTGTGGAAACACTGTCCCAGGCTGCCCTTTTGGTTAGGTGACATACCAGAGTGTGGGAAAACTCGAGTCCATGTTTCAGTTCTACCTGCTTCAGAATAGGGACTTGGACTTAAGTTTCTTACATCTCAGTGTTATGTCCACTAGGTGAACTATGCCAGAGGAGCACTGTCTGGAGTGCTAACAGGTGTTTAATCCTGTATGCAAAATAAGTTTTCATTGGAATAGAGGCCTGAATCTGAGTTTCCTACATCAATGTCTTTTCTACGGACTCTTAACTACCCTGGAGGAGGACTCGGTAGCATATAAAAATTTTAAGGACTGTGTTTTATGTTCATGCAGAATGGCAAAAAGGACATGCTGCAAACATTTTTAAGGGAATAATAGAACTACCATTCTCTGGTGACCAATGACAGGACCCAAGCGAATGGCAGGAAGATGTGCAAGGGGAAGTTTAGATTGGATATTAGGAAAAGGTTCTTCACCCAGAGGGTGGTCGAGCACTGGAACAGGTTCCCCGGGGAGGTAGTCATGGCACCAACCCTGACAGTTTTCAAGAGTTGTACAGCTACCTGAAAGGAGGCTGTAGTGAGGTGGGTGTTGGTGTCTTCTCCCAGGTTACTAGTGATAGAACGAGAGGAAATGGTTTCAAGCTGCGCCAGGGGACGTTTAGATTGGATATTAGAAAAAATGTCTTCACTGAAAGAGTGGTCAGGCGTTGGAACAAGCTGGCCAGAGAGGTGGTCGAGTCACCGTCCCTGGAGCTGTTCAAAAAGCATGTAGACATGGCATTCAGGGCATGGTTTAGGAGACATGGTGGTATTGAGTTGACAGTTGGACTTGATGGTCCTAGAGATCTTTTCCAACCTTAATGATTCTATGATTCTAAGAAGCACTTGGACAACACCCTCAGATATATGGTGTGAATTTGGGGTTGTCCTGTGCAGGGACACGAGTTGGACTCAATGATCCTTGTGGGTCCCTTCCAACTCAAGACACCATCTGGTTTTACTTCAGGAATGTAAGGTCTAATGGATAGATGCAAGATTCTTCAGGTAAAAGATTAGCTTGGATATAGAAGACTTTTGAACAGAAGTCTTCAATTCAATAAATAGCTCCTGGTCCCCAGCATTACTATTTTTGCCTGGATGCATTCAGCACCATTATGGTTTATCTATACAGTATATGCAATATACTGCTGAAATAGGAGATGCAAGAAGAATCCAGGCCAATCCACATGAAGGCCCGTCACTGGGCACATCTTCCTACTACTGCTCTGTACTTCTGCCCCTAGTTCTACAAACTACAGAAATAAATTTTCCTTGCTCATCCCTTTGTAAGGATCTTAACACTATGGATGGGCAGTTCTATTAAATGGCTCAGAAGAACATTTGGAACCAGCCAGTGGCCAAAATAAATAATAGTTTTGCTCCTCTCAGAGGTACTGAGGAAATATTCTGGTAACTGTATCCTATAATTGTGATGTAATCCTCTTGCCACAAAAAAAAATTATTAACGTAGAGAAATTCACTTAACACAGCAAGTACAATGCTTGAAAGAAACATCTTATTTAACTGTCACTTTCATATCTTTGTCTGGAAGAATGGTGTTTAACTCCACATATGGAGAAAAAAAAACAAGCTAGCTCTGCAGAGAAAGAAATAGACTCATGCTTCTGTCTACAGGGTCATGGGAAATTTTTGGCTAGAGATACTTTGAATGAGATCTCATAATTAGCTTCTTCAGGCAAGAAGTCCTCTCTCCCTTATTCTAACAGTCTCAACAGTAGTGGGCAATTCATGGTTTTTTGTCTTGGTTGCTGTGATATCACTATTGTGGGAAGATTTCATTTTGGGTTGTCCTGTTTTTAACTTAGACAATGTTATGTCAAAAGGAGTCATTGGAAAGAACTGAAAAACAGATTGATATTTAAATCCAAATGATATTTATTACTAGGCAATTTTAACGTATATAAGAAATTCAGGAATGATTGTGTGTATATATATACACACATATATATTGCAGCATTCTAGCAATTGGTCATTACTGAAATAAGAAGGAATGCTAGGACAGCTCACTCTCATCCAACGCAACCGCCTATGAGAAGGGAAGGGAAAGGATTTCTGAAATGTGTCCTCTACCAAGTACAATAATTCTGGGCGTCTAGGAATAGGCACGACAGCCAGTGTAGTGTAGCAACAAGAAAGTAAAGGCCCCCAAGCAACAAGTGCAATTGATTAGAAAATGAGCACAGCATTGTAAGTACCCAGCACAGGAGATGAAAAGGCAGAGGAGTTCAATGCACGTTCACAGACTTTGTACAAGAATATACATGTAACTCACAAACAGGTTGTACCACACCACAAGGAGCAGCAAGTGCTGCCTGCAAAGTATATCATCCTGACAGACCCCTGGAGACAGTGGAACCTCACTCATGGATAGGCCACATCTTGCATTTGTCCCTCTATTCTACACTGGCTTGGCTGGCTTTTGTTCACTCGGTCCTTCCAGAGCAGCTGTCAGTGGTACGGGAGGTGTTCTTAGAGATAATCGGGTCCTAATATCAGATTTGGGCTATATTCTGCTTGCCTTTCCTTCCCCAGATTTTCTGTGCTATTTAAACATGAGTCTTGTTTCTGTTTGACCAGGCTGAACTTCCACTCTGGTCATCTCATTTCAGGAGCTTGGAACAGAACATAATCTGATAGTGCCAAACTTGTCCCAGTCCGGCAAGGTTTAGTGAACAGTTTTTATCTCCCAGCATGTCCCATTTTTATACAGTACCACTTTCTTAGGAATTTTGGACTACAAAACCTTTAAAGCAAGGGCTGTCCTCCTATTTTTGTCATGGCAACACTTCTCAACTGTATGAGCTGCCTACTAAGAGTATTACACAGCCTATAAGTGCAAGGGAGAGACAACACAGCTTGCTCAGAGCACCAAAGGGAAGGGCAGCTCTAGGAGCAGCAGCAGGGGTGTCCTGGCAGTGCTTTCACAGGTGTTTCCCTGCTCACTATCGCACCAGCCAGGTCGAGCATGCCAATGGGCACCAGGGACCCCAGCATTGCTAGTGTGAGACACTCCCACTGCTTTGCGTCCCCTGACAGCATGTGTAGCCAACAGCCTCACCTCGCTGCCATTACAGAAGCTGCAGCCGACTTCCTCATGAGCTACTTGTGGTCCAAAAGATACAAGTCAGTTATGTCCTCACAGGCACATGAACTATTATTCCCTGCACAACAGAGCTTCAGCCTTTACCTGGTAATGGGGTTGATGTCACTAGACATAATAATATGCAAAATCAGAGCACCTGCACAGCAAAGGTTAAGGTTGGGGATATGAAAACATCATTTTGGAAGGTATCCTAAATGATGTTAAAACCTGTGCAATATGTCTAAGATCCCACAGCTGGTTTCTGATGAGGATAAACCACTTGATTTCTATCCTAGTGAGGAGCTACTATCAGTTTGTGAAAGTTTATGTACTCAGGGTTGTGTTAGGAACAGAGACAATAAGAACATCAAAACAAAGAATAATCTTCTTCACAACAGGTAGCATTGGTCAAAACGGTTCTTGAAGAATTTTTTCCAGAAACTTCCTTTTAACAGAAGAGAAAACGGCAAGTTTTGTAAAAACTCTTCTTTTGGAGTTTGGTTTTTTTTTTCCCCCAAAGGAAAGGAAAACCTGAAAGTTTCTAGGGAAATGTTTCAGACTTACATATAAAACATGTATTAAGGCGGGGGGGGGGGGGGGGGCGGGGATTAAGTATTTTGGTGAGGACTGACAACATGTTTTCATCATTGTTTTTTTTTTTCAAAGGCAACAGATAAATCATACCTTGCCCATTAAACCATCTGGTGAAGGTCCCGTCTCCTGAGATTCTATAGGGACCTGGAACTGGAAACGGAAATACTAATTGGTGGACGGGAATATAGTGTTGTCTAGAAAGTGATACAATAACAGAGTCATTATTTTCCACATCTTCTATTTTGTTTTGCATTCACTAAGAGCTCATCTTAGCTACCACTCTGTTTTATTTTTATTGGTTTGTTCTAAAGGGATTTTCACATTTTTAAAACTGCAGACACATAGGTAGATGGAGGTCCAGATATCCCTAGTGCATTAAGTGATGCCTTCAGCCAGCTGAAAACTCTTTTTGATCTCTCTGATAATACCAGGCAAGCACTGATCTGAAAAGGCAGATTACCACCAAGGATTAAGCAGTACAATAGCATGCTGAGAATGCAAGAGGATGATGAGGTTTAGCAAACAAGCTTGGAACATATTTGAACTCAACATCGAACCCCAAACCAAGGCATGGGAATATTAGAAGAGAACTGAGAGGGTAGGAAACTGCCTTGAAAAATATTTCATGAGAGAGGGTAAAATTGTGTAGTTAGTACGTTTTAACTTGAAATCAGACCAGTGCTAATTAAGAGAGCACATTCTGCACAGAAGATTCTTCTCAATGCTGAAGATTGAATGGGCACAGAGGCTCAGCAACACTCTAATTTTCTTGAGACAATCCTTTAAGGCATGTGGCAGGAGTAGGTCACTCTGCTGTGGCTGCTGTCCCCAGGCAGTATGACACAGTGAAGACAGGACTTTACAAAGCCCTTTTTTTTAAAAAAAAAAAAAGAATTGCTTTTTTATTCAGGACCAGCCACAGTAAATAGAGTGGTTATTTGGCATGTGAGATAAGTATTGGCCAATATCATTTGAACACTAGTTTTCTTTCAGCGTTTTGTCACTTGACCAGTTTAATGCTAAGGTTGAAATGCTGTTACACAACATGTATCCACCCTACTGTGTGTCAGAAATGTGAGGAATGTTTGCAAGAAACAGCAGCTTGCGTACAATTCCTGTCACTAAACCCCAAAGTCGAAATGGCTAATGTTTCCCGGATCTGTTTAGCTCACCTACAGAGAAAGAGTTTGCAGCGCGTGTGTGCGAACAGGAGCAGAGTCATTAAAACTGGAGCAGCTCTTGGGCAAGATCCAGTTTGCATGTTACATATTCATAAATAGCTGTGTTAGAATGGCTTCCAACAGTGCAAACGTCAATGGAGCCTGCTGGAGCAAGCCTTAGGTATGCCATCTATGTGTCTGATTGCCTGGAGTTCAGAGGAACTTGCTAAATGTATTACCAACGGGAATGAAAAAAGCTTGCATCAGGGTAGCTGGCCAGGTCCAATTGCTGCATGTTTAAAAGGACGTGTCGGTGTCAAAGGGCTTCACAGCTTTAATTTTTTTAACTCATTTGTTTTTTGTATAATCCTTGAGACTCTCAAACAGGAACATTTAGTTTTGTTGTTCTTTCAAAAAACACATATTAATTTATGTTATAACAAAAAATGTTCATTAGGGCTTGGCTAATAGCACTGATTATTTGTTTATTTTCACCCTGTGCAGCCTGTTTAATTGTGTGTACACATACCTATAATTACCACTTTGAAATGCAAATACACAGTTACTAAGGAAAACCCTTCTCATTTTCAAGCAGCTAACACTCCTTTTTTATAAATGCTAACCATATCCTAAGCTCTCTGGAAAACAGCACATTTTAAGCTCTCCCCACATTGCAATGGTTGTTGCCTGCTCCAGATTATTCTCTCTGCTGCTGTCACAGCTTCCTTTAATTTATCATGAGTCGCAGCCCCTGATGAGGGCTGCAAGGTCATTTGACTGAGGTACTGGCCAGCTTACGGATGACTATATGTTGGGACTCCTTTAAGTGATAGGAACAGAAGTGAATGTGTTAAACGGTGTCTCATTGAGCCTCCAACTCTACTTGTAATTTATCTGTGGAAAGGCCTGGGTTGGTACAGAATCATTTGTTACTCTTGATTATTCATCAGATAGTTTATTGCTATTTATTTCCACCCACAGATTGCTCTGATGCTTTCTTCTGGGACAGGATTTTCTTCCTAAAGGGAGAATTTTGGGTTTTGACTAAGCAGTATGAATAGCAGAAGACATCACATAACAATGGTCTTGCTTCCTAACTGTCAAATCCACAAAGTGCTTTCAAAGTGACCATACCAACCCACCTTCCTTTCCCCATCCCTCCTCCCCAAGCCCCAGTCCTTCTGCAACTACAGACATCAGTGGCTACCCATGGAAGTTTCTCTTTCAGCAGTATTTTTGTGAACAAATATTTGCTTGTCCCTCTGTTCACAGAAAGCACATTAAAGAGGCATGTCAGTTAGAGTGTGGGCTGTCTTTGAACAGATGTTATGAATACTGTTTTGCAGGATTTGCCCAGCAGTAGATGAGAACAAGTAGTGAGGAAACTAGGAACATGGGTAACGAGGCCAGAAGGTGTGGAAGCTTTCCAGGAGCAGGGGGAGCTGGGTGGAGAAAAACTTGCCTTACCAATATATAGCCACAAACCTTTCTCAGACTTTATTTGTACTTCTTAATGGTCACTCTAAAGAAAAAGTATTTACCAGGGCTCGTTCTCTTGAGAATTAATTTTCCTGTGGCTTAAAGGTGAACAAAGGCACATACACTTCCATATAACTCTTGTAATTCCATAAACATGGTACCTAAGAGTGGGAAATGATTTGGGATTGATCTATCTTATTTATTTAAATGAAGGGAAAAAAGGATGTTGTGTGCTCCCAGTCAGGTTGAATGTAGAGCCACAAAGAGCTCCTTCACCTGTGCGCTTTTCAACCAGTTTATTATTTGTTCTGTATAAAACATATAAAGATAATTAATGGGCTGAATTGTAAAAGGGTTCTCCTTATCTTTCAGTGGGCAGCATGTGGAGAGGTAGCATGACCCAAATAATAATTTCAGTCAGTGAATGAACAGATGATATCTCAGTTCAGCTTCAAGCCCTATCCAACAGTACTTTAGTAGAAATACCAGCAAAGGAGCACACAAATAACATACATATCTTGTAGATTACATAATTTATTTGGAAATGGTTTCATACAGTTAAATAAACTTCAGAAAACTACAGTGGAGCCTTCTTATAAATTAACTCTAGTGCCTAAAATCCCATGAGCTATGAAATGTTAAAAAAGAAAAAAAATTAAATACATAGTGTTGCTGAGCAACATAGCTCACTCTTAAACAACTTTCCCTTGTATGAAGTGCCTCAGAAAGGGACTACTGTGGAGTCTGTATAAGTACTTGCCCTATGGGTAGTGCAATTTTGTTACAGTCCTTTAAAAAACAGCTACACAGACTGTTACTGAATTCAATTATAAGGAGTCTCCAGGGTTATTCCATTACCTCTGCCTTTAGCTCACAGTCTCAAATCAAAGCTTGAGCTATTCTTTTTTAATTTCATTCATCAAAAAAAAAACCAAAACACATGATATGAAGTTTCAACATGGAAACAGCTCAAGAACCCTTCTGCAGTTTCAACTCATTAAGAGTGCATAAGGAAAGTCTCTACCTTTACAAGATTTTGCTAAGGGCAGGGTAGCTTTCCCACAGCCCTGCCCAAATGTGTGTTGGATGCCCAGGGTCTTGAATAATGCAGAGCAGAAGGACAGTGCCTGATGGGCTCTGCTGTGGAGCAGATTTGGGCTGATGCCAGATTGCCAGCCCTGGGTTGCTGTGTGAACATCGGCCCTAGGAGGACCAGCCCTTCCCCTGCCTTGCAGAGTCTCTCTTAGTGAGCTCAGAACCCCAAAACTGTCCCAAACTATTAAAAAAAAAAGAGCTGAAAAAAAAAGGTTCCTCCCCACAAAACAGAAATCTCATTGTTATTCTGTTCTCACTGGTACCAGGGTGCTTAGCAAGGTTGCATTGCGTTGCTCAGTGCTGACTTCAGCTTCCGTACATCTGTGTTTCATCTGCATGCATCTACATGCATCTGCAATGAGGTTTATAATGACAAGGAAGGGGTTAACCCAGGGAGCAGGTGGAAAGCAACCCAGCTGCAAAAAGATTTTAAAAAGTGGTATGAGAACCCAGCCTGAAAGGGAAAGAGGCAGGCCAGGAGAGAAGAGGGGAGTATGAGCCTGGGGGAGAGGCTGCCAGTGCCACCCTGGGGCAGGGGGAGCCAGCAGGCTGTTGCCTTCAGTGAGGCAGGTGTCTCCTGGCAGCAGCAGATGTGGCTTTGATCTGTGGGTATACAGGGTGGGGAAAGGTCTCCACGTGGTGGGGACACTCTCTGGGGAGCTGAGCTGTTTGCAGGGTTTGGTTCAGCTAGGCTTTAGCTCTCCTCAGCTTCTCTGGGAGCTTGCGCAAGGGATACTTTACCTGGTTGGAGCAATGTCTTTATTTACAGATTTATTTTTAAAGGTTTTTAGACCCCTCCTGCACATAAAAATGGGAACTGAGTACTCAGATACCTCTTTGAAAATTGGGTCTTGCTAAAATTCCTCCCTCAGACCAGACCAGATCCAAACTTTCTGCTGAGGTTTGAAATGCTATAAATGAACCTTCTATATTGTTGCCTTATGCTTTCAACTTCAGGCACCTCATTCAGACAGAAAAGTAATGAAAGACCTGAAAAAAGTTGAGGGCTGGAAAGGAACAAAGCAGTCCTGTGGCCACAGCACAGGATGAGGAGTCAGTGGCTCTGGGTCCCGTTCCCAAAGCTATCGCTCATTCGCTGTGTGGCCTTGAGCAATCCACTAACAGGCCTATCCAGCTCCCAGTAAAGTCACTGGGAATTTTCCCATAGACTCCAGTGAATGCTGGATCAGGCCCCTAGATTCCTCACAGTCCCCTCATTACCCCACCCCTCCCCCCCGCAAAGCCGGGATAACAATATCCTTGTCTCAGAGGGTAGTAAGGGGATTAATTCATTAATGTTCATAAAGCTTTTTCAGATCTACAGATGGAAGGCATTATGTCAGCACAAATTATTCTTAGTTATTATCATTCTCATGGTATTTCCAATTGTCTCTGCTCACTAAAGCCAAGAAGTTCCAAAAATCTTGTGAGAAAGTTTCTTCTCTGGAGATCAGACCCCATTTCTGGCCCAAAGATACATGGAAACAGATACGTTCAGATGGCACTGGAATGCGGGAATACTTACTGAAATAAGCCTCTGAATCTTTGGGGGTTTTGCATGAATCCTGAAAGCAGAGGAGCATGCAATGCTATAGGAAGGATAGTCCCTGAATTTTATAAAAAGCACATACAGCTGTAGTCTAGCAAGCAAAATGACAAAGCCAAAATATTCAAATTTGACTCTCAAAGCTTGCTGCCAGTAGGGATTCTTTAAGCTCTGCTCCCTGGTATTTCAGAGCACTTTCAGAGGAAAGGTGGGCTCTGGCTCAAGTTCCATGCTGAGAGAAGGAAAGGAGGAGTCCTTTCCCTCCCTACACCCCTATTGCTTGCTAGAAGTTAGTCAGGCATCAGGTCCAGGCACGGAAAAGCAACGAGGTCAGGTGAGTAGGCAGCAGATAAGGGATTTCACTGGGGAGAGGTCAGCTTGAGCGAGTGGTAACCCATCATTTGAGAAAAGGAAGAAACATACTGCAAATGTTACATACAAACACACTCACTCATATGTATGAGTATGTGCCTGTATATAGATGAATCCCACCACACTCCCTATGGCTATTCTGTTTCATGTCCCCTGACCTGACTTTTGGAACTATACAGCTTTGTATACTTCAGCTACCCGACTTTAGCCATCCTCACTACTAAAGGTGAATGCTGGAGAAACTCCACAGGTGTAAAAGTCATCTAAAGAGACTGCGACACATGCTGTCAGGAACACTGTAGTGTAGACAGCAGTGTCACAAATTCTGCATTTCACTTTTCCCTGTCATCTCACTCCTTCCCCACACGTAACCACCCCCTTGCAGGTAGAGAGCTTGCTACTCTGCTTTGGGAAAGCAGGTAAATGTTAATGTTCTGATGGATCCAGCTCTTTTAAATCATGCATTATGTCAAAACTGGTCAAAGACAGGAAATTAACCTCCCTCCTTCCCCCGACTGTGCACACACGCACAGACACACGCATGCACAGCCACAGCCAAGGCCTTCGGCAAGCCATCTGATAGCAATCAGTATTTTGAGAAGTGATAGCTCATCTGTAGATTCAGCATTCTTTTGCAGCAGAAGGTATTATGCAAACTAGCCCCATTAGAAAAGCAAACATCAAAGCAAAACATGTTTTCAAAGAGACAAATGCATAAACCATGTGGTACCTGACACTGAAACAGAAATAGAATAATTACCCTTGCTCTCAGTGGAAAGCATAGCTGCAGAGGATAATAAAGGCACCTCATACACTGTACCTCATAGTTTCCTGTACTGTGCATGAAAGGGAGAGTAGTCAGGTAGGGAGATGCTGCAGGGGAGAGCCTGAAAGGGCCGATACTGTCCCCCTCGGTGAAGGACAGGAGAACACGAGCTAGGCTGCAGCTGATTGTGGAGCAGCATGGCTACGCCATGCCCTTGGCACCAGCTGGAATGCAAGGTGCCACTCCAGCCTTAGGGGAAAGGAAAAAAAAAAAGAGTGCAGCTAAGGTTACACAATTACCTGTCTTGAAACTGCACAACTTTTAAAAAATATGCATACCTCCCTGACCATAAGTAGCCACAAAGTATGCTCCGTGGGTCCTTTGACTAAAGTCTAAACAGAGGAAGCTCTCTGTAGGCAGCCTTTTGCCTAGCAGTGGATGCTGCTGTTCAGTCACTGCTACTGCAAGAAAAAAAAAAAAAAGAAGCCCTCATGGGTAGGATGGAAATGGAAGGTGTGAAATGAGGCTTGGATGATGCTGTCACAGTGCTGGTAAAACAACACAGCCAGGTACCACTAATTCATTTAAATCAAGAGCAGAGTAAATCAGAGTCTATCAGGACTTCTGCAAAAGTTGAACAAACTTGCTTTAGGGAGGAAATGTTTGCTGAATTTCCCAGGACAAGTTGGAAGTACATACACATGCTCTCTCTTTCTTTTGCCTCAGCCCCCCTCTTTTTGTCTTTCAGAGCCCATTTCTCCAGCACGCAGATCAGCTATCAGGCAGAGAGAAAGAGAGAGTGTGAGATGGCTGACCTTGTCCTCCAGTGCCGAGGGCCTGTGGGTTTGGGCCAGGAACAGGAATTCCCTGTACAGACACTGAGTCTGCTGGAGGAGACAGGAGAGCCTGCTCCACAGAAGAGCACTTTGTTCACTGCCACCAAGGAAAACTTACACAACAGACACACACAACCATGGAAATATGAATATTTTAAAAGTGTGTTTTTTTCCTAGAATACACAGTGCTCTTATTTCCTTAGGGGGGCAGTAAAAATTGGGCAAGAGCATATTGCCAAATGCATGAGAGTTAGGGAGGATATTAATCCTGTATGCTGTAGTTACAGAGAGCAGGGCACCAGAGCAAGGTCTGGAGAGAACAACAATTCAGACGGAGTTACTGACAAATGAAATGCCCACCAATCATGTCTAACAGAGAGGGGGTTTTTTTAAGCCTGCTCTACTTTTTAATAGCTTTTCTGTCAATTCATCACTTCTTGGAAACTGAAAAGAGTTAAAATCCTTTACCCTTTGTGCCCCAAAAGTACACGTGCATCTGTGTTTGTGTGTGTACATAATTTCTTTGTGCAAAATGCCAGACAGTGCTGTTGGGCAGCTGTTTTGTGCTGCATCACTAGCACAAAACAAACCTTAAAATGGCTTGAGTGGGGTCATGTGAATATAGATAACATGGAGAGTTAAGACCCTAGCCTTTGTATTGGGAAGCCTAGCCTAATTTCACATGCTTCCTAAGGTACCTTATAAAACTCTTTGGAAAGGAATGCCTCTTGCTTTAACCATCTGAAAGATAGATGCCATACTAGATATCCAGGCTTCCTATAGACACAACTAGGTGGTGATCCACCTTATCTTCAGTTACTACATTTGTCTTCAGAGTTACTCCATCTGTCTTTACTTCTGTGCCCTGCCTAAACGGCGAGCCCAGATGGATAGCTTAGACTTGATAGCTAACTTTTAGATGGCTAACGTTAACTGATCTCTCTATTCTTAGTCTATACTTCCCTATCTCAACGAGGTCATATGAAAAATCATTCATTAAAGATTATGGGTTGCTTTTCTATTAACAAGACACATAACGAGAGCTTAGATGGTGTATTGGCAACTGTGAACATCCTAATGCTATTTTCCATGCAGTCAAGGTTACAACTCTAAACAGCAGCAAAACACAACCCAGTTCACAAGGACGTACGTCTTGATATGGAGGCCATGCAAACACCTCAAAGCCCATGGGCTGGCGGAGTCCAGTACACAAGGCTGTGGAAATGGAGGGTGGCTGGAGAAATCTCTGATGGGGATGCGAGGCAGGTATTTCTATTTCATTCCGAGCACCAGGTCTCTGCCAAATACACTGTGCCACTGTTTATTCGTGGTCTTCTAACTTAAATCGGGGAACTGGCCTAGCAAATAGTCACCACAGGAAACAAAGTCAGCTTTATAACACCTTTCCAAACCCCACCTCCTAGACCAAGTCAGGAGCTTCTTGGTGGGAACCTCAGCTGTGGTCTTAGGGTACATGGATACATTACCCAGGGGTTACCATTAAAAGTTAGTTTCTGAGAACCGCTGCAACACTGTGTATGCATGTATATGCACATACAGAGAGACTCTGTGTATTGTACACAGGATCATGGTTTCATCTTTATTCAGTCCTGATTTAACTCTCTCAATGACAGATTTGTTCAAAAAAGAAAAACTAAAAAACTCATCTGAAATCTTTTACAGTACATTTTAAAAAGCTGTGAGTAGATGCTAGTCAAAGAAAATATATGCTGATAGGAGACAAAAATCCTACAGTCCTATGAAGAGTGTCGCGCTGGGGATGCACTTTGCTTAAGTTACAGGTATCTTGCCATTCCTCTTGTGCCACATCAGACTGGGAACATTACATATCTTCACTATGTTAATATAAATAACTGCACAACATAGAGTTGCATCCCCCATACTAGAAAAATTTAACTTCATACATCTCAGACCTCTTAACTTCTAAGAAGTATTAGTATGATATTCCTCTACTCATTTTACTCTTGCCTTTCCTGTCATCCATCTAAGGATTTCAGTAGAAATTTAAAAACATGACTTGCTTCCTCCTGCCCACCACTCCCCTGTCTCATTCTTTCCCTCGAAGTTGCTTTCATGGATTGTCAAGGTTTTCTCAATTAATGTAGACAGGGCATTATAGCATGTGGTTGAACAGAGAAAGCAAAGAGCCCATTACCTGTAGATGGGGGTAAGGGAAGAGCATGCATTCAGTAGTTATCCTGATGGATCTGTCAGAAATGGGGTTCTCCAAAGGCAAGGGAGACACTGAAGAGGGTGATGAGAGGAGAACTGCAGAAACTTTCCAGTCAGCTGGAAAAACCTACAGAAGTTTTTGGTGAGTAGGACACTGAGGAAAACCCATTGGACATCACACAAAGGAGAAGGATGTCAGTGCACTGCTGAAATGCAGTGGAAAAGTGGATGCCTGGGATCAGGAAGACCAAGTCAAAGGCGTGAGGAAACAGATTGTGTGGTTCAAACTTTTTTTGAACTTAAAAATGTTAATTTTGGTTCAAGGAAAAGGCTTAGGTTCCGAGTTGGTTCCTATTTTAATTGGATCAATTCACATGTTTATAACTACAATAATTTGAAGGTATGTGATTTGTAAATATCAAATAAAATGAAATCTAGCATACTGCATACTTTTTGCTTTTTAATATCAGCCAAGTTTATTGGCTGTTGCATATAGCCTGTACTTCAGATGTATACATAAAATTGTCTTTCTTTTGTAGATTAATATCATTACAAAATATTACAGATGTTTCATCCTAACATAAATTATATCATGATGGTCAAGATACTGTTGTAACATCCACACACTGAACAGTGAAGGGGTACACACAGCTTTTTATCAAAATTAGGGAAGCTCCAAAGACCTGTGGAACCCTTTGCCCTCAGGTGAGTTGGCACAGACTGTTACACATATTTTGGAGTCTGGGGGAATGTTTAGTATATGTAAAAAGCTATGCTTTCATTTCTGTTAATGCCAAAGATCCAAACATGTGTTTCAAATTCTGCAAGTGTACCAGGTACTTGGAGATCACAGCCTACTGTTTTGCCTTTGTAGATGCCTTCTGCATGTGCCAATAATGCAGTTGGATCACAAATAGAAAAACACAAACAGAGAAGTGAAAAAAAAAATCACTTGAAAAAATGACTTGCTGTTTTAGAGACCTGGATGATGTACATTACAAGTACAAATGCTGGGAGAATATTATATAGTGTTACACGACTTCATAACCATTCACAGAGTAACATTTCTAGTGGGAAACTGATGCTAAACAGCATTTTCCCAAGCATCACTAGGATATGCAATTAATCTTGTTTGCTGGGCATCATTCCTTCACTTTGGGCAATGAGCAGAAGACCCTAATGTGCAGTTTTAGAAAATACCCTTTCAGTGTTTTTCCCTTGGCACACACACAGAAAATTCAACTAGTGGCTCTGGAGGAATCTCAAGTCTGCCACATAGGTGGTCTGCTGCCTGCTGGAGAAGTCTGGATACCTTTATATTCGGGACATAATTTTTCTGTCACAGTACCCTCGCCGCTCAGAAATTCCAAACTCACTCTTTAAATCAAGCCCGAGGTTTTTCAAACACATAGTTTGAAAAAATCTTGAGGAATTATTTTTAGAGCTACCACAGAAAGGGTCAGAGAATCCCCACAGAGGTGAGGTTTAGCCTATGTATAAGTATGGCATCTACCAGATTCCTAGGTGACTATAAGTGACACATTTCCTGTAGATTCTCATAGAAAGTCTCATTTATTCCAGTCTGAACTCTGCTTCAGTCACCGCAGAGCTAAATTCTATGTCTTTAGCAAAAAAGTAGAACAAAAAAAGTCCCAAAACAGTAAGTTGGACTGAGACTCAAACCGGGATATTCAGGTTGCAGAGTACATGTGTGTGCACATGTGTGCGTGTGTGCACGTCTGTACATAGTCTGACAAATATGCATGCACACACAGGCACGAAAAACATGTAGCATCTAGGGTGCACAGAAACAAAACATTATCTTTCACCCAAAAAGCAGCTATTTACCTTGTGCAAAGTGCCTCTTTTGGGAGACAGATATCCCCTCACAGAAATAGAACGAGAAACTAAAAAAAAACCCAGAAAACAGCAGCAGAATAATAGCATAGACCAACTGTAATCTAGCCTTGGAGAAGAAGCAGTCACACTGCTAGTTGGCATAGACAATAAATGAATTCTGAGACAGAGAAACAAAGCCCTTGCTATTCACTCCTGGAAAAATGCAATCCTTAGCTAAGCATCTCTGTCCTTGGATCTTATGACTTCAGCAGGCTCAGCTCACCAAACATAGAAGTCTGCATTGTCTATGATGATCATTAGAAAATAGCAATATTCTCAGGAAATATATTTATATTCTGCAAAAACATGAAATATTTGTAGTAGAAAACTACTTATGATTCTGTAATTATGCATAAAATGGAATTTGTTGACTCTGAACAAATGAACAGCAGAAGTTATCTCAGTTCAATAAAACTGATTCATTGCTTTTAACAATGCCATTGTTCCATAGGACAGTTATGAAACTCTTCTTCAACCCAGACAACTCTATGGAGGAGAAGGTCAGCTTTCTTCTATTTCTTCTGCTCTCTTCAAATGTTTTTGAGAGCTTTTAAAGGTGTTACCCACAGGAGAACAGATCGGTTGTTCAAGACTTGCATCATGATGCAGGTACAGACTGTGTTTACATTATATATTGAGCTTGAAACCAGGGAAAGTTGCATCCAGTTGGGGATGGAGTAACCCAGAACTACCAGAATTGTGGCAGTGTTTCAGCAAGGCCACACTCAAACATAACCCAGAAAGGAAGAGATGCACACAGAGAGAAAGAGTTCCAGTGTGGAAAGTAATACATCTTTCATTAAACTCAAGAAAGACTAATTTGCTATGAATAGTGCCATAAATCTGATTTCAGTTGAATGACTTAATCATTACATGAAGGGCAACAGAATATATCTGGCACTGAAAGTAAAATTCAGGTCTAAAACAACTCTGTATTCAAGGATCCCAAAGAAAGGAAGGATCAGCCAAGGAGAAACATGCAGGTGGAGAGCTACTTTTCTCAAACTCATCACACAGCGTCTAGAAAGGGAACACGAGAGAGCACTCTCAGAAGCAGCTGATCAACAAAATACTCAGAAACCTATTTGCTGTGGTTCACCATGTTTACAGATAAATCAGCTCCATAGTAGATAGTGAAAGGAGTACAGCAGCAGAACAATAAACTGTGGTCAGACACAGAAAAGCTGAGGCTTCCTTCCTGTTTCTGGGCATGTATTCCAGAATATGTAGATGGATAGCATCTCTCTGTCCAGCTATTCTAGGTAATGTCTTCACAAAACCAAGACATCACAATGATACAATTCAGACAATTCCACAACTGTTTCCCCAAAAGAAACCATCTAATGGGCAGTGCTTTTAGGAATTTACCTCCTTTAATCTATGATTGCTTCAGGTGACCCAAGAGAATATAAAAGCCATGCATACTAAGCAACATATATTTGGCTTGAATTACTAAGATTTCTCTGAAGTGGAGTCTGCTAGTCTCCCCAAAGAAGGTGCAAAATCCCATTTGAGCAGAACCAATCTCATAAATCTTAATATGATATTCAATGGAAATAAACCAATTACTTCAAGGACCAAGTAGTCAGATTTGAGTCAAAAAGTAGGTCTGTAAAAATGAATCATGGCTGAAGTACCTGCCAGCTTGCATTTGCATATATGTAGAATAAGAAATTAAATCTAAAAAGCAGGTACTCCATGGAAAAAATTACATTATTGCCTATACTTGTTAAACACACCACGGTGCTTATTTTATTTTCTAGTCTACCAAATAGAAATACAGCACATAGTTTATCAATTTCAGTATTATAGACTGTTGTTCATGATTTTAAAAAAGGGATGGAGCAGTCAAACGTATATGAGCATCAATTTAGCTGTTTGTGACAGGTACTTGTGTTTCTTTTTAATACATATTTTTCCTACAGCATTCAAAAGCATAGTCATTATCCAGTGAAATCATAGCATGAAAACCCTTATGGACTGTATGAGAGAAAGAGGTCTAACATGATCCATCTTGAAAATCTCACTCAGTTAAAGGCTTTGATTAAAGAGATCCTTTAATGACCACCAAAAGGCATATTCAAGCCCATTGACTTTGTCCAGCAAGTAACACTATACTTAGTGCTAAGTATGAGCATAATTGTTTTGCTGAATCTGTTGTGAAGGAAAAAAAAAGGTTTATTTTATTAAGAAATTATTTTATATGAAAATAATAATCACCTAAAAATCCACTACATGGATATTTACACTCTTTTTTCTAAAGGTGGACTTTTGCAAGGTTCTCAGAGTAACCACTAATAAGCATATGTTACAAATCCTCCGCTTTTGTCAATCCACCCTGGATATATGTTGCTAAAGCCCCCAGCTGCAGAGCCTTGGCTCTTAACTCAGGCGCTAAAACTTGTGCTGTTCACTTTGGATCCCTGATGTGTCAGTTAAGAGGGCAGCTGACACATAAACTGGGACCGATCCCAGCCTCAGGCCGCTGTGGTCCCACATACTTGGATGAGCCATCTTGGAGCATATAAACCTCTAGTTATTGTGCATTACAAACCCTCCCAGTCTCAAGAGCCTGATCCGCAGAGGTTATGAGATTTTAAGACAGCCAACTAAAGAGCTTTGGCTTCAGTTTTATGGCAGCATATGCTTTGTAGCTGCATTCAAACCCTTCATGTCAGTCTAAAGGAGGTTGTCACCTTGATTGCTCTCCATTCCTATCAATGATTGTCAAAGTTAAAGGCACCCAAAGATTCCTAGCTGCAAATCAAGGTGATGCTTTAACAGAACCGCACTGAAGCAACACATATTTTCCTTACGGGAGTCAAATTTGGGCTTTAGATCATCTTATTGTTTCTTTCAAATTAGCTCAAATTAGTGAAAAATTTGGAACCTATCTATTTATTTGACGCAAGCCTGCACACTAGAGCAACACTGCATGAAAAATTAGAAATTGCAGAACTGTAGTCCCATTAGTCTCATGCTACCAAGGTTTCTTTACAGCACACATGTATGACAACTTGTATTCCATATGCTAAGTCAGGACCAACTCACTGACAACATGTGTTTTTTTATTACTATAATCTGCCTCAAAATAATTTTGTGGAAAGAAATTGTGGAGAAAACCTGCAGGGCTGTATTTCCACTTGAAATTATAGAATGTCTTGGCTACCAGTACAGAAACACTTAGGTTACTCCATCAATGAGTTGCTGCTGGAGTCTTCAACTTGAATAAAGGAACAGAGAAGCTGCATTACTTTCAAAAGTTTCACCACATCCATGGTACACACAAGTATAAAATCTGTAAAGGAAAATGGGACAGAAATTCATACAACAAACAGGAATTTAAAATGCCCTTCTAAATTGGAAAACGCTTAATGGCTATTGTTGCCAATATCTTGAGTTTTTAAGATAAAATAAAAACCTATTGAATTCCATTAAAAATATAAAAAAGGAGGAAAATAAAGGAGAAAGAAAAAGAAAAATGGCAGCAGTATAGCCAACTGGAATACATGTTTCCTTTATGGAAAAACTGTGGTTTAGATTTCCCTTTGGAGTCCTTTTCTTAAATGACGATTTTCAGGAACTCTTTAGGAGAACACAGACCCCCAAAGAAAGTGCTTTGAAAGTATTTCTGTTCAGTCTAAAATACTCATATTTATGCTCACAAAAAGTTTGCCTCCCTTTTTGGTACAATGCCCAAAAGAACCCCCAACAGAGGAAGCAGCATTGTTGTAATTTTTTTTTCACTGACTCCTAAAAAGGCCTTTTTTTTCCCACCAGCTACGCACTGCATTGAGTTTGTCAGTTCTCCAGAGCACTGTTCTGAAGTGCATTATTTCCTCTCCTCAAAAATACAAGCTAAAAATAGTATAAAAATACCAGTTGCCTTTTGGAAAATGAACAGACCTCATTTAAAAAGGTAAAGTTTATCTGGTAACAATTACACTTATATCGAATAAATCACAATGTAGCTCCTTGTTGGCCCTAGTTAGAGAAGGTAAGGCTTGTATTTCTTAATGTCTTTGATATAAACTCCTTGTATAGCATGCGTCTGCAGCTGCAGAGTTTAAAATTTCTCAGACAGAGAAATACCTGCATCACTTGTTCCCATTCGGAAGGTTCTTGTCCTCCCAGGAGCTCACGGGACCAGGCCAAGCAAAGCCAAACACACCTAGCTGGCTTTTACAGTTTCATCTGTGGCTTTGTTACATATTTAGTAAGTCTCAACCATTGATGTTCATGTAACAAAGTGGATGCCATGGACCCACGTGCTAACACAGAGTCTTATTTTCTTTCCTTACCCTCAGCTACAGAGGCTTCAGTCCCAAAATACCTACTAGGACTGTCAATACCTTTGCTCCTCACTAACAAGAGCCTGTGTCTAAAGAGCATCCCTATTTGCAGCAATTATATGTGTTTCAGATATTCATGCGTGCTGTGGTTACCCCATAACATAACATATTGGAATATGAAGAGGTTTAACTTTTCTGCCATCTTGCCACCCCTTTCACTTAAAAAAAAATAGCAGTCACACATCACTTCATGGATGTGTGGGTCCAGGTTTAACAGGATTCCTTAGGAGACACTAAAAAGGCACTTCAAGAGTGAAGCTTCAGGGACACCAACTGAAGGCTGATAAATACTTTCCACATGCTGGGTGCATTGGGGAAAAGAAGAAAAAAACAACAGCAGCCTTTGTATCCTTGACCCTTCGCCTACTGTGCATTTTGGACAATCATATGCAGGCAATCAGAGCCTAAGGAGAGTCTGCATGACTTGCCAAAGCAAAAGTTTGACCTCAATCAAAAAGTGATTTCTGCAGAGATGAAGGAGGATTAGGAAAAATGTATTCCAATTTCTCATCAGGCCAATGTTAACCAAGCTGAGGAAGTTATCTTGCCCCTGTAGAATCAATATTTTATTAAAGAAACCCTGTGCTGAAGTTTTGAATTATACAACCAAGCGCTGTGCCAAAAAAGCTCTCAGTGGCATAGTCACATCAGCTTCTCCCCCACTATAACAGGGGATGCTTCAGCTGGTTACGTCTGCACTGAACTGGCACTAGTGTTGATTTTGGCTGAATCCCGGGGGAGATGCTATAAGCCTGATAACAAACATTTTAATGGTGGGTTTTTTTTAAGAAAATAAAAAAAGTGCAAGATAACTACAAATTTGAATTGTTTAAATGTGACTCAAAATTTCTCAAGGTTTCATCAGCTCCAGATAGTTCACAGTGCAATCTCCACATATAATTTAAATATACTATTTCAGCTGGGAATGTAGTCATGCCCTCATACAAGCAGCACTCTGTAGAAGATGCTAAACATTCATCTCATTACTAGCGTTGTAAATAAAATAACATGCCTAATATGCTTGCTACCAGCTAGATTAACAAGTTTGCAAGGAGATGCTTGGAAAGGAAGAAAACAATATTGCAGTTTTCTTCACAGAACAGCAGATGCCTGCATCCACAGAAAACTCTTCAGCTTAAGAGCTGAAAATAACTTCTCAGGTGCACAGTGAGATTGCAGATCTGTACTTCCGTGCTCCATTTCTGCCCACCAAGAAAGTTAGCCTGTGCTACAGAAATGAGAACAAGATGTTTATGGCATGAACTCAGTTAACTTGTGGAGTGCTGAGACACAGTGTACATTCAGGGTTGGGCACCATTAACGTTAATGAAAGACTAGGATGTACATCCACAAGTTTTTACAGATGATACATGAATGGATATGTATCATACTTCCTAAGGGCACTAAATCGGCAAAACGGCAAACCCAAAATTAGACAGCTCTCACTAGAACACAATACATTGAACAGCTTGTTTCTTTGAGCAAATGGTTTTGTGTGAAGGAAATCAAAACTTAGGGCAATACATATGTGTAACGAATATAAAGATAAGCAGAACAAAGAGCTCTGCTTGTGACCCTGTGTAATGGAATTTTACATTTAGTCTTTGCAGTGTTTGCAACTTGATGGGGTTTGGGTCTTTCTTTCTTTCTTTTTTTTTTTTTTTTTTTTTGGGGGGGGGGAGGGGTATAAAAGCCCAGAGGAAAATAACTAAAACGAAATGAAAAGAGAGAAAAAAATCATGAAACAATTTGAAGAGGAAAATATGACACTCAAACATAGCATGCCCAACAAAAGAAATACCATACAGTGTAGTCATATACCAGCATTAAGTGATTCAAGAGTGCCCTTCCTGGCTGTTACTGTCACTCTGCTGTAACAATGGGTTGGCATGAAGGAAGAGAAGAATATATTTTAATTTTGTATCCCTTTTTAGTGGACAATAAGTCTGTCTTCAGTTACATATGTGCAATGTTGCAGTTCCTCCATGGGTCCTCAAGTTGCATAGTCACCTGTAAATAGTATTTCTGCTGAGACAGCTAACTACACTGTTAAAAAAGAATAGCACAAGTAGTTGTCTTATATTTTATTGTTCAGAACAACATGCTTGGACTTAAAAGACAGCAAAATAATTGCATTTATTTTATTTCTGTTGTGAGGATTTTTGCTAGCAAGTTGTTCAAGCAGCACCCTGAGGTCCCCCAAGTTTTGGTCCCCTCCATCTGAGCTGCCACTTTTCCTCCAAAGAAGCTCTGCCTCCCACAGAGATGGAAAGAGGGCAGGACTGTGGGTCTGCAGCTGCCTTTGAATGCCCCCCAGCCACCACCTCGCTACGGACCTGATGCAGTGGGGGAGTGGGAGGTCAAGGAAAGACAATCCTCTCAGAACTGTGGCCATGTCCAGAAAGGTTCATCCACCCTAATGTGCTACCATTGGCTAAATCTGGAAAACATGGGATCTAGTCAGTACCTATTCACCCAGGCCCTTTCTTTTATGCTTTCATGGACCACACTGATCTGCTCACCAAGTATCTGTTTTCCTTTGGAAGTTCATTTCATATTCTTTATCCAGGCAAAAGGGGCTAGGAGCAAATGAGTGAGAAAGCAAACAAGCAAGCGAGAAGGCAATAAGGGGAAGGGAGAGACAGGGAGAGAATGAGAGGGAAGGCGATAGGAAGGTGGGAAGGAAGGATGAAGGGAAGGAGGGAAGCCTGGTTTAAACACCTACAACAAGACACGACACCTCAGTCCAACCCTGGGATCCTACTTAGCAGCCACCCAACCCAGGATACTGGGATTATTTAGGTACCTCCCACTTCCCACCCAGAGCACCCAAGGCGCCAGCCTGCCTTCAGGCAGCAGGAGCCAGGCCTCTAGCTCTGCCGCAGCCAGCATAGCTGGGACTAGGGTGGAAACCATGCACAGCTCTGTGGCAGGGCCAGCACCTGGAGCTTCTTGGCTGCCCCTTGGCTCTGGTGGAGACAGCACCGGGGTCTATGGCATCCTGCAGTCTGCCATGCCTGCGGGAATAACAGCCACCACAACATCCTCAGAGACTCAGAGGGGCATTAGGCATGCACCGTGACATGGGAAAGGACAGCACTCATTTTTTAGATACCAGGTTAGTCAGCTGAGCACTCACCCTAGCAGCGGTCCTGAGCAGATTTTAATCCACCCAAGACAGATAGGCTCCCTTACACAGACTTCACAAGATGAGGTCTTATTAACTAAAGTTCTGCCAAGTGGTATCTTCCTTTCCCTTGTTGAAGATCACCTGCTGTGTATAAAGCCACATAAAACAGTAAGACAAAGAAGCAAGTTGAAAAATAAGACTATAAATACATTAATTAAATCACCTTGATGGCATCTAGAAATTATTCCTAGCTCACAATCTCTGCTCTTAGAGTTATTCCTTTTTATTTTTTCTTATTAAATGACTGTTTAATGTAAAACATGTAAAAATGCAAAAGAGGGGACCAACACTGAGAACCACATTTGAAATAGAAAAGAGTAAGCTCTGCACGATTCTGTGGAAAGGGTACCATGTATCAGTGTTCATGTAAAAAAACCCTCTGCAATGGGAAAATTAATCATCCAAGGAGCTGATGGGTTCAAGGTGGTGGAGATCCATTGACTTGGGCATTTAATCACAAGGCAGAGAGATAGTGGCTTCAGTATTCCCTGTTGGGACACCATGAAACAGTTGCACCCTGTCCATCACTGGGAATTTTGATCTCCCATCTGAAGCCTCAGCAACTATCTTAGGGGTCCAGGTTCCACTCTAGGGATCAGGCATGTACAAATTAGGCATTACACTGTGTAATGTGTAGACACTTTTGTCCCCCTCATCCCATCTCCCAGAGATCTAGCAAAATTGGGCTTATTATTCAGACTTTTCCCTGAAGTCTGACTTTACTGAGAATTCTCTTGCTGTACAAATCAACTGCATTGCCTCTATTCAAGCTTGTTTATTATAGAGGGTTTCTCAATAAGATGTCTCCATTCCAGTTACCCCAGCACAAAGAATCCATTTTCACACATTAGCTTACATAGCTGTTGGTGCTAGCTGGCATGGTTTGGTAGTAGTTAGTACAAAATTTAACAGAGGTTTTAATACTAAATGTAAGTTGACTCAATAGAAATATATTTCTCTATAACATCACAGACACTGTCAATTTGTTACATTCACAGTATACTGCTACAAATATTGGATAACTCTTATCTCTGATAATATTTTATGCAAAAATGCATATGGAAGTTTTTACATTGGTTGCTAGTGGCATTTCTGTGGCTTCATCAAAACAATGCATTAAGACTGCAACATAATGTATCCTGCCTCATTTTCATTGGAATATCTGCAGGGAAAGGACTGTGATTGTCTCAGTT
This sequence comes from Phalacrocorax aristotelis, assembly GCF_949628215.1. Classification (NCBI taxonomy): domain Eukaryota; kingdom Metazoa; phylum Chordata; class Aves; order Suliformes; family Phalacrocoracidae; genus Phalacrocorax; species Phalacrocorax aristotelis. Next base: position 122,478,674 of record NC_134277.1, on the reverse strand, counting down.
CTTTTAATGGAACTAAAATCCACTGCTTCCAAATGGAAAAATAATATCATCTTGATTTCCCTTGTGATAGCTATTTTATATAATAGAAGGGAAGTATTATTAGTAGTACCACTGTTATTAAATGAAGAAATTGCCTCTGTTCTGTGGATGATTTTCTGCCTCAGAGGACAACAAAGAAGCAGAGTGGTCAGAACGGAGTTTGAAACGGATGTGGATTTATTTCCATACTTCAGGATTAACTGAACCCTGGTATTTAGTGTGTATGGTTCTGTCCAACTGGGAGAGCTGTGTGTCGTCATGAGCAGCTGAATTTACTCATGTTACTTTGAAGGGGTTAACATCTACGCTCTGACAGAGATTCTCCAGTTCCATTAATTAAAAGGGGCTTGGTAAGCAAGTAGCTATTGTTTTAAAATGTCAGATTACCCTTGTAGTCGACAAGGAGATAAGATAGTCATAGACCAGAGCTAGTTTTCATTTTCATTTCCTCATTTTATTAGGTTTGAAACAGTGAGAGTGGGCTGCAGTGATTAGTACAAACAGGAGAGCCACACTTAAAAGCTGTTAGGGTTTTTGTGTATCTGTTTAAGCTCCCCAGGCTAAGAAACAAGTCTATCCTTGCATGTGTACAATGCCTGCTAAGCATAACTGACAAGGATTTCCAGGCCTAACTCTAAGGGCAGAGCTCTTGTCCAAGCCTTGGACATCTTACGTCAGATTTTTTGTAATCCACTCTGCTCTGCTAAGAACAGCCGTAAAAGGGTCCCCCTCATGATAATTCAAAACTCTGCTTCTAAGCTCTTCTTTCCTACTTGTGGCTGTGTACAACCTTCAGTGTAAGCCCTTCCCTCTTTTCACCATATCCAGCACAAATTTCTTGGCCTTATCTTCAAAGCCCCTCACAATTTCACCCCACCCTACCTCTCCCACTGGGTCCCTAACCAAGGTTAACTCCCACCTCACATCACAATGCTACACTTTGTGCTCTGTCCCACTCACAGGCCCTCACCAGCAAAGTTTCAAGTCAAATGCACCTCCTGAGACATAACCTTCACACTCCCAAGCCCGCAGTTCACAGCCCAATGAACAACGCAGGACTGAGCTTTATTTAAGGGTCCCGGCTACTGGTTGCAGGGCTCCTTCAAAACAGCAGTCCTATGCCCTGGACCCTGCTCCAGGGTGTTGCTGAGGGGCTGCACTTCTTCCAACAGCAGGGCTGTCCTCTGCTCACTTGAAATGTTTGTGCAACTGCAGCCTCGCATTCAAAAGGTAACAGGACCTCAAGCAATGTTCATATTATCAAGTCAGGTTTATTATAGTGCAATGAGGTCTGGGGATTTAGAGATTAGTGAGCGGAAGAATTTATTCTCTTACTTTTCTATCATTTAGGTCAGAGTATAACCTCAGTTATCCAGGGAGATTTCTCAACGTGTATATTTATTACAGTTTGGCACCAGACTCGGCAGTCTGACCCTTAGCTGTCAGAGATCCCCCATCTATATCACTTTTTCCATTGCCGGGCAGTGCTGTTGATTGGCGCTCAACTTGTAGCTTGTAAAATAAGAGCACATTACTTCACACTGTGCATGTGCTCCTGAGCAAACTCCAAGCAAGATACCACGTACGATGTTTGCAGAAAATTGTTGACACTTCCCCTAAATGAGCTGGCTGCTAGTGTGGGCTTGCATATCTATCCACCTAATACTTGGGTTTGACAGTAATGTGTATTCAGCATGTCAGGGGAGGTGGTACTTAAAGATACTGGCACGAGCAAGGCAGGTGGAGCCTAGGAGGCTTTTCCATTGCCAACAACAGCTGCCCTTTTTACACAGTCTCTCCCTTTTGTGTCTTCTTTCTTTTTTTTTTTTTTTTTTTTGTGTGTGTGTACACTGAAGATCTGCTTCATTGCAAATGCTTCCAGGAAAGTAACTCTTCTGTCTACAGTCCAAGTGACTTGTATAAGAGTTGGCCATTGGCATTTCAAACCTGATTACAGTTTTAATCAGATTCATATGAACACCCAGCCAGGCAGTTCAGTGGGCTACCTAAAGCCTTATTATGGAGACACCTTTTTAGCCACATCAATCAGTCTAACAGAAGCAGGATGCCATTGCCGGATGGAGATCTTCCACCTGAGCTTGCGTTGTTCAGAATCAAAACTGAGATTAAATTTATAAGCAGAAGTTGCATCTGTATATTCTACTTACCTTTTCATTATAACAAAAATAATTTATCTTTCAGGTTTCCTATGCATGTCATACATGATGGATAATTTGGCCAAAGCAAGAACTAGGTCTGGCTCTAAAGCTATGTGAAAAATAGCTATTCTTTTTGGACTCCTTTTTGTGAGTAAATAGAAGTAAGTGATCTATTAATTAACTTCCTGGTCCTATTTGTTATGTATTCATGGCAAGGACATGCAGAGGTTCAGTGTTTAAGAAAAGGAAAAACTTACCAATCCAATGCTGTCTACAGTTATTAATTCTCCCAGATCATGATTCACCTTGTCAGAGGACTTCTGCAAAAGGGCATCTGGTTTTGCCATGGCTTTTCTTCTCTAATTTTTGTTTGCTTCCTTTGTTTTTCTTCCCTGTCAACAGATATTTGCCCTGAATCTATTTGTATTATAAATGCCCAGTGAGCTAAGACCTGAAATGGAAAGTTGATGCTACAAGATACTGCCAAAATTAATCTCACCAAAAGCAAATATGACACATCTCTAGTCCCAAAGTGAGACTATTTTATTGTGCTTTTCAATCATTGTCACAATTAAAACACAGCTTTGCTGCCTCCCACTTTTCTCACCAAACCCCAGAGAGACCCACTCTACTTTCAATGTTTTTAACACTAATGTCCCTCAGGTGTGCCAGTGCTTACTGATGTTCTCCTAGCATTCACAGGGAGCAGATGTATGCTTGAATGTGTAGTCTGGTGAAGGCACCTGAAGGAAAGGATCAGTTATGAAGTTGCAACTTGCTGGCCATATTCATTAAGCTGAATAGCTAGATGCATATTGATTTTTAGGTGGCTATTCTCAACAGCACTTACGCGCTGCTAGGTGCACTCGTACTGCGAGGAGGCCAGTTTTACCCATACTTAGCGTTCATAACTGAGCCTATAAACTCCACAGGGAGGAATACTGCTTTGTGTGTTGCCCAGCAGTACGTCCATGATTTTAGGCTGGTACAGTGATCCACAAGGTAATAGACTATATATACATGCATGCATGTGCTGTGTGAGTGAGCAAGATATAAGTACCTAAACACCCCTAAAGTTAACTTATCCGTTTGCCACTAGAATGAATCAGAATGTGCATAGAAGATGAGACCTTCTAAATACTGGGTAGTGCAGTGGCAGACAAATCATACCAAATAGCACAATACTTTCCATTATACACTAATCACCACATTTAAAATTGTTATCATCAGATTATGTGGATGCATGATTCACAGCCCACTCCCTGTCTCCAAAGAATCGGTTTTTAAGCAGGCTGCCACGCGCCTACTGCACCTGATTGTTTCATCGGCACATTCCAGCTAACAAAGGCGGACGAGCCGGGGCAGAGCCCGGGACACTGATACACTTGTTCTATCCCCACAGGTGTAGCAGCCTTCTGTTTTGAAAGCTTCTGGGTGTAGGCGTTAGGGCTGCATTCTTTCTTTAATTTGTACTCGCTTCATTCGGAGTCAGATGGAACAGCAGCCAAGTGAGGAGTGCACAGAAGGAGCTAAACCCATGTTCAAAAAGCCCTGCTAGAACATGGACCGTTACGGCAGACCCTGAGACCTTGCTTTCAGCCAGAGGAGGAAGAAAGGGAAAAGAAGGAAATGATATGGAGGGTTTTAACATTAAAAGCTCCTTCCTATCCTCATGCATTTTCGGTCTATATTGCTGGCAGAAAATATATTCTGTATAACTTACAGCAACAGGCAGTTCCATGTGAATGTATATTTTTTGGATAATTATTGATGCAAGCCATTATTTACATGGTAGTACAGGTGTACTTTCCCTATATTTTATGTATACTTATTAGAACCAGCCATTATTTGTATGGGACTACAGATGTACATACTGTTTTATTGCCAAACAAGCAGAGGGGAGACCGCATTCTCCTCCCAGTTTACACCATCTTCAGCCAGAACAGACCATTGTACCCATCCAGTCTGACCTCTCGCACTCTCACACGTTACTTTCCTCAGTTGTACCAGTTATAACTCTGATGTCCCAGTCCCCAAAAGCCAACAGTCTTCTAGATTAATGCTTGGGCAAGGTGTTGAATTGTTGGCACTAAAAACTGAAGTCACTTATGTAGTTGGAGGACAGCTGTATAAGAGATAACATGTCACCTTCTGAAGGGAGGGAGTAGGTCACTCTACACCACACATAATCACTGCTACCTCTACTAAGGTCGCCCACAAGATTTCTTGTAATGAGTCTTGTGACAACCACCTGTTCACCAGGATTTTTATGGAGTTTTACCAGTTTCTTGTAGATTAAGTTACTCAGTCTGCATTGCTTTGGAGTCCTTAGCCAGCCAATTAGGATATTAAATTAGCTCACTGATGCTTACAAAATGTCTGTGAGCAAACTGAGATTTGTATGAAAATTCAATTTGAACAGAAACGATTTTTCATGGTCCATAAAAGGTAGTGTAAGATGCGCAAAGCTGACATTCCTGACTCCTGCTCATAGCTCAGTGCTCTGTGTTTAATTCCACACAGATGGAGTTAAGAAATTATCCTCACATTTATTAGAGAAAATATTCAGGAGAGCAGATTTCTTGCAGCTCCACCTGTTTTTAAAGCCAGATTCGGATAAACACAGAATTCTGCAATTTGAGAAAATAGCTTACAAATATCTTATTTCTTTTTCCTTTTCTTTTTTTTTTCCTGCCAACCCAGAGTTCTGTTATCTTATACTTATTTTGATAAGTTACCTTCAGCTTTTCTGTCTGCACATGCAAGGAAACAAATCCAGCCCCATTTCCAATGCAAGTTTAGACAACGTGGTTAAATTAACAGCTTGAACATTAGAAAAGAGATTAGAATAATTAATGCCAAGATGATAGAACTAGGAATGTTTTGTACTGTAGGTAGGGCCACTATTTGGGAGGCCAAAAGAGGAGTTTTACCACCAGCTTGCAACAGGTTCTAACAGTGGAGCTTGAAAACTGGAATCACATTCCCCTATAATGCTAGTCATGCATTCAAAAACATGTGTCACAAGCTGGTCCTCCAAACTCAAGTGGAAGCACCTGAAATATGCTGGTTTTCCCCACTTTATCAAGAAGATTTACTAGATGCCCACACTATTCTAGAAAATTAAGCATTTCTTCGGATTACTTTGTGTGCTTCAGCTCAGAGTTGGCCAAAGAAACACAGGTTTAACACCTTAAAGAACAGAGTAGCTGCTATCTATCACAAGCCCAGAAATTCATTCAGGATTTTTTTGGAATTAAAGAAACATTTTATTTCCTTGCTCCAGGGCCTGTTCAATGCCCTCCCTAAAGACATTGAGATCATGAAATAATTAAGAGCATATTTCTTGACCTGGAATTATTATTCACTGTCAAACTGCCAGGTTCTCTGCACAAAATGCACTACATAACATTATACTGGGAATTAATAGCACTGGTTATACAGACCCAGTCAAATTTCAGGAAGAAAGTTTCAAAGCCAAGCGGAAAGGGAGATGCTTGATTCAGGTCTGAACCATTTACAATGTGCTAACTCCAGTGAAATAAGATGGACAAGAATTTTAATATTTTAACAGTTATTTTTGCAAGGAAAAGTCAAATTTCTCCAGAGAGATCCTCCAAATCCCTGAAAAAGGAACTTAAAAATGTGAATATTTTCATTAAAATAATGAGTTTGTTGGTTGGCCTCTGTTTTAAGGTGAAGTTTGCTGTTACTATGTCTGCAACCTTCTTTGACAGATGCAAGAAAAATGGATTATAGAGAGAAGCATGTGAAACAGAGAAGCAGGAATGCTGATAGTTAGATCCATAGTTAGACCGGTAAGTAGAAATGGCCTGATTCTGAGAAGTGCTGAGAAATCAGGATCCTATTAGTTCCCATTCACATCACTGGAAATTTGATACACTAAAAACATTTTAATTTATATTTCCATAACTGTCTTACCTTGGCACCAGAATACAGGTTATCAAAACTTTCTGTTCTTCTGTTGTAATGCCCAACCTGAGAGGACATAAAAAGACTCATGTTCAGAGGACACAGGCTCAACACTCCCCAAAACCCCAGCTCTCTTAATGTCCGGAGTTAGAGGTTCTCACCCTAAACTGGGATACCCAGAAATGCTCATTTAGTTTGAAAACCCAGACTTTCAGTTCTCTAGTCTCTGCACCCAAGTGTGAACCTAGAGTACAAGACTAGCCAGTGCATGGAGAAGCTGTTCCCTGAATCGCCAGAGCTAAGGCTACCAGAAACACAGAGTCGTTCTCCCATCTCTTCTCAGAAGGTGCTGGAAAATCACTTCATTGGGGCCATTACATCCCAAAGCAACATTAGCTTCGTTTGATCTACAAACTGCTCTGTCCTCAGCAATTTGTGGCTTTCTGTGTACCCTTACACCTCCAGCTTGAATCCATCCAAAAAAATATTCCTCCCCCAAAACATACATCCTTTGTTTATTTTTACCTGCCCTCGTGCCTGTTTAGCTGTACGCTGCTCTATTATGTGGTCTCTGTGTTTTCCAGGCAGATTTTCCTCATCTAAGGGATCTCTCAAGTGAAGGCTATTTGAATAAATGAGGATGATATAGCCCACCCACCCTAAGCCCCCTATATGTCTTCTGAGAGCTGGCCTTTACCAAGAGCCAACAGCTTATCTTTGGGCTAAAAAAGTCTAAAGGGATTCCTGTACTAGCATGACTAGCTGTAGAGGTCTGCAAATTAATAATTTAGATATACAGGCAAATAAAGCCCAGATATCTTAGAAAAATAGACTTTTGAAGACTTCTTTTCTTGCCACAGAACATGAGCTAACCCTGGAACAAATTTTTATGATCTCTGCAAATCCGAAATATAGTTCTGAGAATCCTCAGAGTCCCTACGTCCAGCCATACCAAATTACAGCATTTTAGTTTGTGTGTGCACATGGAGAAGGTGTCTTGGGCCTTGGGGCTGTGTCTGTTCAAATGAGTACTCCCCTGAGGTGCCCTAACAATCATAGCAAACTCATATTTCACTGGACAGTAGATTTTGATTTCTCTACCAAACTCACTCATATCAGTGTTGCAAAGCTTATACTCATAGATGTAGGATCAGGTTGTTGCTGAAAGACCCATGGGCAGGAAAAGGTTTTATGTATTGATACAGTGAACAGCTACAAGCAGGATCATGCCAAGTGATGCCTGGAGGTGGGGGCTGGGAGATGGAGGGGCTCTTTTTGTACTGAAGGCATTGCTGAATATCAAATGGCAGGTATCAGAGTGACAGCTTTTGTTTTCATAGCCTATTGAAAAGTTAACGAAGTAAAGAAGATATAATCATTCAGGTAAAGCAGGATACAAAGCAGGCCAGGGCTTGCACTAAAAATGCATAAAGTTATTTCACTAAAAGACGGAGGCACTTGCCCATGGCAGGTGCAAAACTTAGGCAGTGCTCTGATTGCCTCGAGAAAGGAAAAAACCTGCAGAAAATGTTGGGACATGTTCTAAGCCTCCTTAACAGCCGTCCTCCTTTTCCACCCCCCCACCCCCTTTCTTTTTTTTTTTTTTTCTTGTTGAATACTTTAGGTCGTATCTTTATTGTCTGCCAGCAAAGGCTGTGGTTTTCAGGGCTCCAAGCTATTGGGGAGGGAAAGCACACACAGAAATCTTGAGTGGTTTAGAGAAGTCTCTGAATCAGGAGATTTCTTTTCATGACGAAGATGATATGGCAGAGCTTTAAAGTATGTGTCTGCTGTAAACCAGAGAAAGGACAATATTTGAGGCTGACTCACGTCTGTCTGACTCTGCTCATGGGTTAAAGGAAAAATGTCAGCCTCACCTCAGCTGCCACTTGAAAACTCTGAGTGTTTGGTTTCCTTGGTTTCCCCTTGCTGTTAGGTGTTCAGGTCCTGCTGCTTTTGAGACATATTTGGCCCCATTGCTCTCAGCATGTATTTATATTGTCATCTCGTAGCATGCTCTGGTTTGCACCAGCTTCCTGGCTCCCTCACCTTCCAGGGAGTAAGTAAACCCTGGCTCGCCCGGGGAAGACAGAGCACGGAGCGAGCCAGGGTTCAGCCCCTACCTGCAGTACAGGTGTGACCTAGGAGTCACCACAGTCCCCCATGGCATGAGTCAGGGTCCCAGCAGCAGAGCCCTGCCAACAGCTCGGTACCACACAGCTCCCATGGGGACTGAATGGCCTGTCACATCCAGCAGGACCCTCTCACCCCCTTGGCTGTCCAAAGAAAGGGCCCAAAGGTCAGCCCAAGTGTCGCCACGTGACACGCTGTTCACCCATCCCCTCCAGTTGTCCAAACCCAGCTGTGATGCACATTTGGCGGAGACAACAGCCAATACCAGGAGGGCATTTTTTGGTCAGATCAGTGCCTATAAAGCAAGGGTAAAAGGACACACAGGAAGCCAAGGAAGCTCTTGCAAAGCAAAATCCTTAAGATTTGATGAATCATCAGGTGAAGAACCTCTCAAAGCTGCCAGAAAACACAGAAACAGACAATCAGAGTAGTCGAGAGATGCCAATTTTTTTGGCCAAACACATCACTCTGTGATAGTACATTGATATCTGTTTTGCTTGCTGCCTTCTTTTGAAATGGTTAGAGACTCCCACTGAAAGCAAGAAGTGTGAGGATCAAGTTTAAAGGAAATTACTAATTTGGACTGGAAATTGAAGGTTCTTAAAAACAAATTCAACTTCTCACTATCATTGGGGAAAAAAAATGGAAGCAGCCAAATTTATGTGATACCTTATTGCTCAAGCTCAGCAGTACCTGGGAGACTCAGAAGCAGGCACTGACCTGCATGCATTTTTCCAGTCCCAGCCCTTGATGATATGAGTAAGAGACAGGAAAACAGAGGAAGCTTTGAAAAACACAGGCTTAAAGGACAGAAGTGCCTGAGTGAGTCGTTTGCATCAGCAGCTGCCACGCACCAAGGACTGTACAATCCAGAAAACTTCCCCACAAAGCAGATGGCAGAGGCATTTCAGCCAGGAAGGAAATTCCCTCCTGGATGTAATTTTGTTTGTTTGTTTGTGTGATTGATCCCCACGCACACAAACACACACCTGTCTCTCTCCCTTCCTCCCTCACGCACACAGCCAGTAGCAGGTTTGTGTAGAAGAGCCCTTATGTTAATGCAGCTCCTCCTGTCCCAGCAGCTCCTCGCTCTCCCTGGCAGACACTGAAGCAAATGGATCACCAAGCGCTTCCCCATAGAGAGGAATTTTGGTGCCTACAGGTAGATGGTGTGCAGGGGAGAGGCACAGTTATTGCAGTGGTTTCCTGTTAGCCTGCCCTTCTCCAGCCTTCCAGGCACACTCCTTTCCTCACAAGGCAGGCCACAGCACACTTGATCTTTCCACATCAAACCCAAACATTTCTTGACTTCTACCTCCCTGCCATCCTTTTCCCCTCATTTCCCATCCTGAGTTCCTTTCTGCTCCAGGTGTGTATTTTGAAATAATTCACCGATCAGAGTCTCCCTCTGCGAGCCAGATAAGCCATCAGGCCAAGGGAGAAAGAGATCAAAAATACCACTTTTCTTCTGGCAAAGCTCTACAGCCTGCAAGCTTGTAGCTACCAGCCGGCTGGAAAGCAATTGTGGTGACTACTTGGACTTGGGCCGTCTGTCATAAGCCAAGGGCTGTAGCTGAGAACAGAGCTTCAGTGTAGTGCAAGGAGCAGCCGTGGATGGAAAGAGCTCAGGCAATTAAAATGAAAATAAAGGTGTACGGCCTACAGTCATGTCTATTCAAGGTAATGGAGTTGCTGCATTACTGTAGGTCTACTCCATGTAAAACTCAGTGCTGTTAAATGCAGGTAGGTACAACGTCCAAACTCCAACGTTTTCAGATTGAAATTCAGAGTCACGAATCCGGGGGAATACATCTTTATTTGGCCAACTTTATTGGCATAAGCACTTGAAACAAGAAAATGCCTAAAAAAGTTGTGTTCATTACAATCTTCACAGAAGTTGATCAGCTGTATGAAGAAAGAAATAATAAACTATCAAAAAATTTACAAAATAAATAATGACATGGGAGAAAACTAGTGGGGCTAACACATTAACTTAGAAATTATGAAAAATGACTGGCTGAGAATAGGACATCAGTGAAAGCCCTGTTTGCAGATGAGAAACAAATGCGTCCGTAACTCTAAAGGTCCCCTATCACCTTTGTACAGAACTCTATAGTGTAATGAAGATGATACATCAGTGAGGCCTGCTCCAAGTAAGGAAGATGTGAACCCTTGCTGATAGTAGGGGATTTTTCCAGCACAAAGGAGGATAGTTTGGCAGAGGAGAAGCAAGAAAATACTGGACTCAGAATTACAGCATGATCCAAGATCTTCTCAGAGCAGGATCTCCATCCAGATTCCCAGCCTGCTTGTCCACACTCAGTCATTTGGGCCAAGGATTATTTTATGTCAATAAACTCAGCCCTTTTCCAGGGAATATCAAATTCATCCAGTGTGGATGAATTGGCTTATATATGAAAGGAAGAGCTCCAGAAAAATACTTATTCTAATTACACTGTAGGAAAGGCAACACAGGCAAACAGTAGAAAGTAAAAAAATCAAGAGAAAAGGAAAAGCTCATTCCAAAAGAACAAACCCAAAAGAGGAGTGCGTATCTGATGTGTCATCAGGTTACTTTGCACTTTTCTAAGATGGAAGGATAAAGATGTGACATGTTAACGTGTCATTGCCTTCCTCTGGGATAAAGGGCATACCACATGTCAGGAATCTCCCGTCCTCTAGCAAAGGACTGACATCTGCAGAGACCACACATTCCACCTGACTACAGGTAAAAACAGAGTATCTGGTTGCATTTCTTAGCAGAAACTGTGATTCTTGAAGAACTGCCTTATGTTTTTTAAAAAAGGCAGCAGCCACTTGTGCCTGTTATATGGTGGGAAGGAAATTCCAGGGGAAAAAAAAAGCCCAAAGAAAAATTTCCCCACTTCAAGTTACAGATAGCCATCAGATCATCCAGATCCTTGGCTGGTAGGAAGTAGTGGGTATTCTGAGCTGTATTTAAAGGGAAAACTAGACTTTCTCAAGCTATTGTTCAAAAGCAACCTGAGAAGACTGAATTTTTCTATGAAGAGCTGCTCTGACAAGATTTTACTACTAAAAGTGGCAGATTACTCCTGAAATTTCCCCTGCTTGGTGCTTAAGTCTGAGGAAAGGTTTTTGCAAGAAGTTTTCTCCACTCTGCTGAGTGAGCAGTCTTAAAACTGGTTTGGTCTTGAAGCCACGCTTTAACTAAAGGCCCAAATCAAACTGGCATCTGAAGAGTGCTTGCCTGATCTGCTTACCTCTGACTGCTATATTGCAGGGGTGAAATGCCACCAAATGGACTAAAAAAAAAATATTAAAAATTGTTTTGTAATTATCTTGGCAGCACGTTTACTGTAATTACAAGGAAATTGCATTTAACCATGTTTTATGGGTTTAATTTTCCGTTCAATTAATGCAATTGTTTTGCAAATCTTAATTCTTAACTTTAGCTCAAATATTTAATACCAAAGGAGAACAAAATTTTTAAAGAGCTTCATGGAGCTGATTTGTTGTGTATATAATAATGAGATCAGGTTGTTATAAAATGAAGGAATTCTTTATTAAATAGTCAGCTTTACTGATCTTAATTGCAAGCTGCATCTTTACATGGCACCTGTACATTCTGATGTGTTGTCATAACCCTCAGAGCTATGTAAACAAGCAAGTCCTGTCGTGTTGCTGGCTGACTCCAGCAATCACAGAGACAGACAAAGTGATCTCTAAGGAGTCAGGTATATATACGTACATTAAAAAAAAGAGAAGAAAGAAAGTAAAAAAGGAAGGAGCAATGGTAAAGCAATAGGATGATTAAAAATATATATGTTTAATGGGGAAGAAAGTGAATCACTTAAAAACTCAAAAGGAATGCAAGATGAGCAGATCTGAACAGCTAAATTCCTGATTCTAAACCCAGTTTTCACAGGTGGTGGGGGACTCTGGTTTCCACATCCCACTTCAGTGTCTACATTTTTTTATCCTGGTTTGAAAATAGGGCGCCCCTGTTTTCTGGCAGCTGATTTTGAAACATGCAGCTCTCAGTGACAGTTCCTCTGGTTAATCCACAGGTTTTTAAAAGAAGATTTATAAGTCAGTGCAGTGCTGGTAGGAGTACAAGCAGCCAGATTCTTAGCTGGCATAAATCAGCATCCTCCACCAAGGTATATTGTGCAACATTGATTTACACCAGCTATGAAATTAGCCCACAGTGCTCTGCCATGAAAAAAATATAACTCCCGGCAGCAGAGAGGTGAAAACCTTCAAGCTAGCCTGATATTTATCTGTCTGGACCAGACAGATTTTGATTACTGTCACATTCCCCTTTCATTTATCCATCTGGTCCTTCTTGGCTCCAGAGGTGAAATTTTCAGAAAAGACTAATATTAGACTAAACTGCTTACACAGTGGGACCCATGTGAAGCTGAAGTTAAGTAGTTTACAAAATCTTGACCAAGTCTACTAATTCCCAGGTTACAATATGCACTGGGCTGTTTCTGACAGAATGTGATGCACCTCGAGGAAAAGTGGACTTTCAGGAAAGAGGCTGAGGCTGGTGGTGTGTCTGTAAGGGGCTGATTAAAAAAAAAAAAAAAAAAAAAAAAGAAACCTAAAAACAAAAAACACAGCCCCCACCTCAAAAAAAAAAAAAAGCCCTACAACCAAGAAATATTGCCTGGTGATCTCTGCCAGAGTTTTGAGTTGGGCTGTTCGTGTTCTCATCTGAGAGGCTGCTAACATATCCCTGTGATGGTCTCTCAACCCGTGTGATATTGGCTTTGAGCTTCAGAGAAGCACAAAACTTTGGAAAACAAATATCTTGCATTTTGCACTTCCTTTATCTACAGCACTTAATAATCCACAAGCATTTCTTAAATTAAAATATTGAGGCAAGCATCAAAGGTCTGACTCCTCTAACACTAATGTATGCATTGCGGTCCACACTTTCACTTGATCAAACCATCTGCAGCAGCAATGAGAAAGAACTTGATTGTAAGTTCAGACTTTGCTTTCAAATAGCTACAGATTTGCCAGACACTTGAGGAGTCACTGGCAGATAAACCCTTTCAAACAGTAATTATTCAAGCTTTGCCAGCAATATCTGTCTGCAGCACACTTTCCTTTGCCACACTGTGTGATCAGAGAGGAGTTTCCATGAGTTGTTTTCTTATTGATGGAAATCAGAAATTATGCCTTCACCACTCTCCTCTCAGACTTTTTCAATACCTTTTTCCCAGGGTCAAAACTCTTTAGCACATGCACAAAAAACAGTGCTAGCAGATATTGCCTTTTGGTTTTTTTCAGAGTTTCACCTTTTTTCAGCTTTTGCTTTGTTTTTACCCAAAAGGCAAAGTAAAATACAAACCAACAGTTTGCTGCATGGAGACATAGACGATGAAGGGTGGCTACAGCCACGTTTCGAAGCCCATGCCTCCCTGCAAGACCTTTCTGAGCTCTGCGGTGCATCTGTGCACACCTGCAAGGTGGTGTGCAGCTCAGGGAGGTGTACATGTTAATGTGAGTGCCCCCCTGTGGTACTGTACTGTCAGTTGAGGCTTTGGAAAGAAAAGCCACTTGTTACCCTGCAATAACCTGTTCCTGCAGAAAGCATCAGGTTTCACGGCAGGTTAGCTTCATTGTACTGTACAAGCAAGACAATTAGAATAAGCTGTTGGGATCACCCTTGGTAAAGCCAATCTGGAAGTGCTCCTAGGAGCATGGGAACGAAGCAGTGAAGCTCTTCACAGTGTTGAAGCTGTATTGAACAATGTCATTAAGGGCTGGGTTCAGCCGCAGTTGTGAGTTATTAAGGTTTGTTTATTGTTAGCATTGCCTGGCCAGGCCTTTGAGGTGGAGGAGCTTAGTGTGTGAATGGCAGCACCTGAGTGAAAGTCACCACTGCCATTCATTTCTGATTTCAGCAAAGCTGCAGTCTTCAACAATGGATGACAGGGAAAGGGGGACCAAATATGAAAACAGCTTCTGAGCAAGGGGGGCATCAAAATTCCTCAAGCGACTGTGATACTCTCAATTAAGCTTGTCCAAACTTGTAGCTGTTTCTCTAACTGAACGTGATGGCAGCAGAAGCAAGCTGGGGTGAAACAGCGGAGAGTCAGGCCATGTGCTTGGATACCACTTCCCTTTCCCCAATATGGTGGGGAGCCACAACAAGGTCTTCCCCAATCACAGAATCACAGAGTGGTAGGGCTTGGAAGGGACCTCTGGAGATCATCTTGTCCAATTCCCCTGCTTGAGCAGGCACACCTAAAGCAGGGGGCACAGGAACGCGTCCAGGCGGGTTTTGAATGTCTCCAGGGAAGGAGACTCCACAACCTCCCTGGGCAGCCTGTTCCCCTGCTCTCTCACCCTCACAGGAAAGAAGTTTTCCCTCATATTGAGGTGGAACTCCCTGTGTTCCAACTTGTGCCCACGGCCCCTTGTCCTGTCATTGGGCACTATTGAAAAGAGCCTAGTCCCATCATCCTGACACCCACACTTTAGATATTTATAGTTATTGATAAAATCCCCCCTCAGTGTTCTCTTCTCCAGGCTAAACAACCCCAAGTGTCTCAGACTTTCCTCATAAGGGAGATGCTCCAGTCCCCTGATCATCTTTGTAGCTCTCCGCTGGACTTGCTCAAGCAGTTCCGTATCCTTCTTAAACTGGGGGGCCCAAAACTGGACACAGAACTCCAGATGTGGTCTCACTCGGGCAGAGTAGAGGGGGAAGATAACCTCCCTTGACCTGCTGGCCACGATCATTTTAATGCACCCCAGGATACCATTGGCCTTTTTGGCCACAAGGGCACATTTCTGGCTCGGGGTCAACTTGTTGTCCACCAGCACTCCCAGCACTGAACATCAGCATTGAACACAATGTAAGGCTGCTTTAGCCCACAGGCAAAACTCTATCAAAGTCCTTCCCCTGAGGCTGACTAGAGCAGGAAGGGAGGAAACCTGAACCCTTGGGAGGCCTGGCTGTCACCTTTTACCTTTGCTTCTGTCACCTGCTTTGGAAACCAGGGTACTCAGTTCCCCTTCTTTCAGAAAAGTGAAATTGCTCAAGTCTGGATCAACACTCTCCCTTCCTGATCTTTCCACTCACTGTGTTGAGGGTGGCTTTAGGTTCTGGTTCACACCTTGGGAAGCTGCAGAAGAACAGTCACTTCTGTTTCTTTTCCAGGGATTTCTCGGTGACAATATTCCTAATGTTACTTTTTTAACTGATGACCTTCTCTTTGCCACCAACAGTCCTTTAATGCATGTCTCCAGTCAAGAATTCCAACAAATAGGTTGGATGTTCTCAGTCAACCATGTAACAACACCTACACTTTCTCTTGCTTTGATAATAATTGGGGGGGTTGTTTACATGTACTATAATGCAGTAAAGAATAGGGGGGGTTTTATTCTAAACTTTTAGGCAATTTGATTTTAATTCTCAGTCTCCATTATTTGAGAATCAGGGCTGAGACCTTGAGCTTTCACTACTCTTAATGAAAGTCTGCGTGAAAACCACCCCACCTTTTTCATGTGTTCCTTTGGATATTGTGTCAAACTTTCAGAACCCAGGTTTGAAAATGTTGCCCATACCTATTTACTCATCCTTGTAATTAGATAACAGTGATGGGAGGAGTTCATCTTTCTTTTAGGTGATTCAAGTAAGGGCATGTCCACTACCTTCCTCTGGAAATTACTCAGCCTAATAGCCTTGCTTTTCAAATGTTTTTCTTGACAATCAGATGACTTTAAAAGCTTGCTCTCTTTTCAATTCAAAAGACATTTCATTCTCTTTTCTTAGCTTTTGTGAGAAGCAGCTCAGCATTTGAATGAAATAGTAGACCAATAAGTCTGGATTATGAACTCCACAGAGCAAGTTTCCTGACATTGCCTTGCTAAAGTATCTTAAGTATGATTTGTATAGGTTGCTTTAAAACTGTTGTCTATTGTGTCAGATCTTGCTCTACCTGTTCTTAGCACTTCGTCTTTCCCGTTGGCCTGTGAAAGGCAGTTACTGGCTATTTTGGTGCATGTATTAGGATATGGAGATCCCCTCAGGACCTGACTGCAACTAGTTCCCTACTGGCTTCATTGCTAGAAAGCTCCCAGATGGCAAGCAATGTGTTTTCAGTCACTACCAGACTAACATCACTTTGAACAAGTGACCTAGAATGGTATCTCATCATCAATCCACTGAGCCATCCCATCCCCATAAATACAGTTTCACTTAACAAAATTGCATTTGATGAGTAGTTAATCCAGTTTATGCTTTAATCCCTTTTGGTCTTTCAAAGAAAAAAAAATCAAGCGGCTAAATATTGAGGAGTTAAAATTCACAACTGAGTAAAATGTAATACTCTCCTAAGGATTTCAGGGAAGGAGGAGAGGAGAGGAGAGGAGAGGAGAGGAGAGGAGAGGAGAGGAGAGGAGAGGAGAGGAGAGGAGAGGAGAGGAGAGGAGAGGAGAGGAGAGGAGAGGAGAGGAGAGGAGAGGGGACTACATTTCTGCTGATTTAGGACCCTAGCATGGCAGACATCCTTACCTCTGTTTTTACATCACTTGTTCTTACATATATTAAAAATATAATGTCAGGCCATTCTACAGTTTAATGACTTAGCCAAAAGCTGTCTTACATGACAAAGATTACAAACACACAAGATATCTCCCTGTAAAAACAAATATGGACTGACCCTTTTTAGGATGCTATCCCTATATATTTCTGTAAAAATCAGAGGTTTGAATGCCCTTTCAGATCTGAGTATAAGCAGCTTGCCCAGAGAACTGAACAAGATTTTGCCAAGTCCCAGGAAAACACCTGAACCATCTTTCTGCCTTGCTAAAGGTTACAGTGATTTGAAGAATCATAGAAAAGAGTGACATGCTCAAACACTGTCGGTCCAGATTGTTGGACTGGAGGTTTTTGGAGGGGTGGGGGAAAGTGTAATTATTCATTAAGGTGTGGAAGAGGGAAAGAAGAAACTAAATCTTGAAGGATTTTGAGCAGGATGCAGATATTAATAGGGCAATACCAGACCAGTTTACAGCATAAGCAAATACAAAGGTATGTGATATGTTTTGATCAACAGGTAAAAATGCAAATAATATTTTACAGTTCATAAGGTAGAAAGCACAGGAGGCAAGATATCTCTGTGAGCCATCTACCAGCTGTACCAGGTCCACTTGATAGAACTGCTTTCTAGCATAATGGTAAGAAGCCCCCCAAAATGAATTCTGGAGCTCCCAGGAAAAGAGTGGTCATGCTTGCCATTCCTCAAACCCATCCAGCTGTTTTTCACTTCTTCATAAGAAGTGTCCATGATGTTTTGTCTGCCACTAGGCCACCTGCACATCTGTGAGAAAACCTCCCTGCCCTTAATCAGAGAAGGTTCAAAAATATTCTTGAGCAACACTGACTTTACAGGATTGCAAAAGGGAACATTAAATGCCAGCCACTATCTCTTCCCTTGTATGATGGAAGCAAGTGTTGTCGTAGTATCTTAGATATGTTGGTTGGACGGAAAACCTCTGGGGGTTGTCTAGTCCAGCCAGAATGAGACTGTGACCAACAAACACTAGGTCAGGTCAGCCATGGCTTTGCTAGACGTGTCCTGAAAACCTTCACAGATGGAGATTATACCGCCTCTTCAGATATGCTGTTCCATACCCACACTACCCACTGAAGAATAAACTTTTCAAAAATTCTGGTATGAACCTCCCTAGTCATAATTTGCAATTATTTCCTCTTAGAATTTTAACTATTTGCTCATGTAACTAGCCTAGTTGTCTAGTAACTACCAACTAGTAGTCTGAAAAGAGTTTTGCTCTTATATCTTTATAATTCTCTTTTCAGAAATTGTAAGCTACATTTAATCATCCCTTTTTCTTCTCTATCAAATGAATCAAGCTCATGTCCCTCAGCCTTCTCTAATAGGCCATGTACTCCACATCCCTAAGTATCTTTGTAGCTTGCCACTGGACCTTATCCAGTTTCTCTGTATCTCTCTTTAAGTGGAGAAAACAAGTTTGGCACAGTATTTCAGGTGCAGCCTCACCAATGCCAAGTAGAGATAGTTCCCTCAATCTGCTGTCCAAGCTCCTCCTAAAGTAGTATGTGGTTTCCCTTATTTACACTGAGAGTACATTGCTGGGTTATATGCAATTTGGCACCTGTCATAACCCCCAGGTCCTTTTCCACAGTGCTGTTTCTCAGCCAGTCAGTTCCCAGCCAGCACTGATGCAGAAGGTTACCCCACCCCATGTGCACAACTTTGCATTTTGTGCAGCTGTTGTTCGCCCAGATCTAAAGTTTCTCCAGGCCCTTGCAGTTCAGCTGCACTGTATGTCAACCACTCCCCATGATGTACTGCCATTTACAAATCTCCAGAGGGTACATTTTGTCAGATCATCCAGGTCACTGATGAAGATATTAAACAAGTAGTCCTAGTTTAAACCGTTTGGGTACTGTACTTGTTGATGGCCACCCAGCTGACCTCAAGCCATCAGTTACCACTCTTGGAGCCTGCCATTCCTGCTAATTTTCCAGTCTTCTAATAATCCATCTATCACACATTGCCTCAAACTACCTTTGAAAATGCTGTGGGAGATGGTCTCAAAAGCCTTCCAAGATATATTGCATTCACTTCTCCCTTCACCCACAGTCATTTCGTCACAGAAGGCCATCAGGTTGGTAAAGCATGATGCCCTTGGAATTTCTATGTCTCCTCATCCTGATTATATTCTTGTCCCTCATGTGTTTGGAAATGGAGTCTATGAGGATGTTCTCCCTGATTTTTCCAGACACAGAAGTAGAGCTGACCAGTAGTTCCCCAGATCTTCCTTTTCCCTTTGTAAAGATAAGCTTGTTCTTATGTTAATCTTTTTCCAACTATCAGGGACCTTCCTCAGCCATCATGATTTTTCACTGAGGACAGACAGCAATCTTGCAATCACATCTGCACCCTCAACACCTTCAGGTGCATCCCACCAGCTTCTCCCTAACTTTTTGGTCCCCTGCTGTTGGCTCCCCCTTCCATTCCAATTTATACCAGTATGCACAGAGGTCTGGAAGAATGGTCTGCCTTTGAAGGATGAGGCAACAAATGTGTTGAGTACTTCAGCATTTCCCATGTCATGAAGTCTGGGAACCTCAACAATTGTTTATATGGTGTGGTGTTGCCACTCAGCACACACATCAATCCTTATGTGATATCTCAGTCCTTGTAAGTTTGGATATGAAAATCATGGAGATGGTCTTTTAGCCCTGGATACTGCTTACAGTGTAACCGCCATTATCTACAAAATCCCCAAATTAGGGCAATAAACATTAGGTGGAGCAAGAGGGATCACACAACTCTCCCATTCCACACACTACTGAATATAAATGTCTATTCAAAGGGAAATTTTCAAAGGAATGAAGGAAATTAGACTGTCACTTCCCCTTTTGAAAACCAGTAGGTATTGCCATTTTGAGCCACTAAAGTAGGTGTTCAACTTAGAAGATTAGCTTTCTGTGCAGTCAAAGGAGTGAGAGGCTTCCAGAAGGCAAATGAGACTACCTAGAAGATAAGTCTCTATTCTGAAAAAGCTGGGAGTCAGGGTGGAAAGCAAGCAGGGATGAGAAGAGGTGACTTAGATGTTCTTCATATTTTTTGAAAGTCCTAATCCAGTATTTGAACCAAATGTGCACTATTTCTACTTCACCCTAGTCTCAGATGTCATATTCCTCTCTCGCTTATGAAGCTAAGCTTCTCTTATAAAGTGTTCAGTCCGTTGCTCCACAACTGTATCTTTTTTCCACAAGACAGAAAATAGAAGCACATACTTAATGTACTGGTGCCTAGATAATTTTTTTAAAGTAGGGCTAAACAAAAGAATGATAGATAAAAGCTGGATTCTCCCAGCATACAAAAAAAAACCCAAAACCCTTTTATTTGTCATTTTTTGGAAAGCAGAACATGACAAGCATATTTGATGTGGAAGAAAAGCTTGTTTGTAGATGTTGGAGAAATTATTCAAGGACAGTTCACTCATATAAAAAATGACCCCTGCGTTACTGCCAAGGTCAATGAGACCTAGAGCGACCTGCCACAAAATTGTACTTTTGTCTGCTTGTTTGGGCCAGCTTATCCTTTTTCTCCATTTCCTTTTGGCGCTTTGGAGATGACTAACACTCCCCCACTTCCAGTGTACTTGGCACTTTCCCCGAGATGCATGAAAAACCCTCAGAAGGATAATATAGACCTTATGAGGTCGTTTTTTCCCACTTATTCTTTGGAGGGAGGTATGAAGTTATGATGTTATATTGCCTATACATCAGGTGACAGATGCCATCTTTTTTTTTGCTAGTTATCTCTCCAGCTCTTTTGCTAACTTCCACTAGTCTTAGTATGTTAGCTGTTTATGCTTTACACTATAATAATTGCTTGCATCTTGCCATAGGTTTATCTGCTGCTATCCTCACAAGAAAATCTGTTCCCCATCTCATGGCTCTCAGATCTTATGCCTGTATATAATGCTACTGTTGGGAACATTAGGTATGATACATTCTGTATGGTTAGTATTCTCATGATAGTATTTTTATTGCAGTGCAGTTCTGTTCTCTCTCCTCTAACTCAAGGGAATTTAAAGCTGCTCCTTGAAAAATTCAGAGGACGCATAAAACTACCAGTGACATCAACTGGAGCCAGTTAAGTACGTCAGAGAGATTAAAAACTGATAAAAGAGGGAAAGAGTAGGACTGCTTTTTCATTTGTACATTAATCACACATTCCTCATCACTCACCTTTTTTGAATTCTTGATTATAGTCAAATGACCTTAATTATATGGTAGTCTTTGTTATCTAGACCATGAAATACAAATAAGACTTTGAAACAAAGGACAAGGACAACACCAAAAGTAATAATCACAAAGCAAAGACAACCCTCTTAACCACCCCCACTAAAAACCCGAAGACAGAGACACTGCAATTTTATTTATATTGTAGACTGTAGGAATTAGTATGTGAAGATCAATGGAATGTGCCACGTAGAGACTGAAAGGACAAAAGCATATTCTTTGTCCATGAGAACTAAGAATGCAAAATTTAAGGTGGTAATCTACAACATATTTTCATTTTCATACAGTATTTCAACCTAACTTGGAGCACAAAAATCTCTTCTGCTACAGTGCCATTTGCCCAGCTATTTACTCTTCCCAACACTGAGTACTTATCAAGTGAAAAATGCCATACAAAAGAAGCAGGTGTATCCATCTAAGCATACGGACATTTATCAAGGGCTTTGGTGTCCCCCTCAGCAATGATCACTTCAGCCTCACTGTGCATCATGTGTTGGGGTCACAGCTGCATGGCCCTCCCCTGCCCTTCCAGTCCAAAGGATCCTATTGTTTCAGCCTCTGTCCCTGCATAGATGCATCCATATGCACATATATGGACACTCAATGAATGCACATATATATCCACACATATACATTGTGCAGTTTACCAGAGTCCACTTGAATGACTGCACAGGGGAAGTATATGGTTAAAAGTGAACTAAATGAAGTAACAGTCATTTGGAGCTCTAGGAAAAGCAAGTGTTTCATATGGAAGGGATGGCATGGAGCAAGTTTTTATGTCACTAGTATAATATTAAGAAATCTTGTCTCATTTCCTTAACTAATCTTTTCCCTAATCTTAGCCCAAAATATTTATCTACTTGAGCTCAAAAGGGTGGAGTGTCTTGACAGTCACTTTAAGTTGCCTTTAATTGAGGTTTTTGGCCATCTGCTTATATTTCTTTACTATATCTAAAGTTGTGAATGTTACATGATAACTCCAGTACAATCCTCTTTTTTTGGTTGCTAGATCAACTAAAACCAGACCAAAGTGCCACTAAGACATTGAGAGTGCTACAAAAACGTAAATCAGTCTTCTGTCCATTTGATCATTTAGAATTACTGCACGCTTTCAGATTTTTGTGGGGACTTAAAAGTGAAGAGATGATCAGTTTCTGAACTGACATTGTCCAGTTGTGAATTATTGGAAACACAGTCCTCCCCTCTCCATAAATGCCACAAAAACTTGTGCAAAAGCCATGGGGAGGGCAAAAGAAGAGGTCTTGATACCAGATGAAATGGAATGTTCAAGATTAAAACTCAATTAAAGTTTTGTTAAAAGTGGTTTGGTTTTTTAGTAGCTGAACTAACACTGTATTACATGACAAATTCACTTTTTAAAAAATATTACTATCATCACCTCTACCGTTCAAAGAAACTTTAAAATACCATTGTAACACTTTGCAATATCAACCATTTATATGTTCTAAATGTATCATGAATCAAGAACTAAAATGCATTTATAAAAGCTCCAGGACCACCTATTGAACATTTACATTCTCTTCAAGACTCTGGAAAGAGGCATCAATGCTTAAGGTTAACTGCGTCTTTGAAAGGCATCAGAAGCAATGCCATAAAAGCTGATGGAGTTAGATTAGTGTAAAAACAGATTCATAGTTAATGTCTATATAAGGCAGATGCAAGAAGATAACACTGAACTTCAGGGCTCACGTAGACAGGAAATCCCAGGTCTGGAGCTGGGGTATGAGTTTGGTGTACACGGCAGCAACTGTGTGCCGTCATAGCAGTGCGGGCTCTCTTTGTACATAGCTGGGGTGGCTTTAAAGAATAAAACCTACTCCAGTTGCAATGCATTTTTTTCAAACTCATCCTGTGCCATATAAAATCTGCCTTAGACTCAGTAGAACTGCAAAAGAAAACTTCAGTAGTCATTACCCAGTTTTATAAACTCAAATTGCACTATGTGTAGTTGAGCCCTCCTCACCTAGCAGAACGCACTTTGGAGCTACCAAATACTATATGAAATGTCAGCTGAAGTGTCTCTAATTAACTTATTCCCATCTTATCCTTCTTACTGATATTATATTTATTGATTGATTTGATTTGGAGCTTTCGTTTCTCCAGAGATAAATCTGAAAATCTCAGAGGGCCGTGTCAGTTAGAGAGAGGGGCCTAAAGCGGGGCTTCTCCAAAAGAGGAATGTGGAAAGAACAGCTGGTTCCTCGTAGGCTTCCTGTCTTCATATGACAACAGAGTCGGGCTATGTCAAGCCTTTTCCCCAACTCTTTTACCTAACGCAAGGGCACAAACACACAGAGGTGTGCAGGTACCTGCAGAGGAGAGGACATACAGAAGAATGGGGAGTAATGACCTGATCTCACATGTTCTGGGTCTCTCATCGGGTAGTGCCATACCTTCCCCTAAACAAACATCGCTGGTTTCCTGCCTTCTGTAACTTTGCTTTTCTGCATCTAAATGGGACTTCCCCTCCTGCCACATCATCTGCTCCTGGGGCTTCCCTTTTTGTTCCCCCTCCTGCTCACTTCTCACAGGTTTTATTAAATGTATAAGAAATCACTCTATTCACCCTCTTGTGTCCTCAGTCTTTCTCCTAGTGACACCTGACCCAGTATGGTTTCCTATCTCACTTCCACAGTCCTGCTCTGCACAGCTGCTTTTTCTCTTATCTTTCTCCTGCTGCCTTCTCCTCTGCTGGTGTCCCTCCTGGGATTGTCTCCTCTGCCTTCTGTCCAGCTGTCCCACAAGCAGCAGCTGTGTGTAGTTGCACACCATATATAATGCCAGGGTGGGTTGCATGGGAGTGCTTGCAGACTTGTAGCTGTGCTGGTGATTTTGTAAATTAAATGAATGGTTTCATAGAAATGATGCCCACAACGTGCTCCACAATTAGCACTTGAATCAACACTCCTGGCCTACCATTGCTCCTCTCTTTCAATCCTTCTTGCTCCAAGTTCAAGTGATAGTTGGGCATGGAATTTTTTGTGAAGTAATCAGCACTCTGTACAAGTGGAGGCTGTTAAGAGATAATACTTCTGTCCCTGAATCTCTTCCCAGCTGCTTCTTGCTGTTGTTCCTAGCTTCATAAATTCACTTCTAAATGTCATATCCTTCATTTTAGCCAGGCTAAAGTTTTCAAAACAAATCTGAGCATATCTGGACTATTTACTTGCTATATATAGACCAAAATAAAATCCCCAGCTACAGTATGAGCTAGTGAGAACATATGGAACGCCTCACAGACTTTAGAAAGAAACAACTAGCTGTGGAAATGTGTAATTAACTCATAGGAAGGCTACTGTAATGTGAAGGAACCATTTCTACCAGGTTCTGCTACTGGATGTGATTTAGTCTTATGGAAAACCATACTCTGATGTAGGAAACTTTTGTAAACTTTTATGTACATATACAAACATACATATATATAAGGCATAAAGGACAAAAATCTAAAGGTGCTGGATTTGATCCATGGTTGTGGATGAATCTTGGGGAGGAGGGGGGAATATCACAATTTTGTTCTGTTTCTGTTCTGTTCTGTTCTGCTTCTGTTTAAATTAGCAAGTCAAGTCTACCAAAATTCAAAGTGTAGGAATACTGAGACCGATAGCTTGAAAACAGAATTTTCTGTTTTCTGTACTGAATCAGATCTGACTTGTTTTGTCTCTAAATGAAATAATTGCTTAAGAAATAATTCCTATTGCAACCAAAAAGTTTAGTAAAAACATACAGTCACATTGTCATTTAAAATATGCGTTATAGGCCATGGTGCAAAACAATGACTGAAGGATAGGATAGGATAGGACAGAAAAGAATAATCCCACAGAAGCTCTAGACAGGTAGCTACACATACTGGCTTTCATCAAACTCTTGGCATAAATGATGGAACAATGGCAGACAGTACAAAAAATCGGAAGAGCTTTGAAGTGTAGATTTTGAGTTCCAGTACCACTGCCATATATATGGGAATCTTCAGAAATGCTGCTAGTTTGGCATAAAGTAAGACAGTATATGCATACTGGGAGAAAATATAAGTGCTGAACAATGGAGCAGTCATTGAAGAAAAGTTAGTCAGCTAGCTTAAAAGCAAACTAAACAAAGCCAACTACTGCTCTACACATTCTCAGCTGTGACACATTAACGCACAGCAAATAGGTACGAAATATCTGAGCAGAAACACAGTATAAAGAGGATTTGATGAAATAGAGATCAATGACAAAATTAATTTTATTAATTTCACCAGCATCCCTAAATGCTTTGAGCAGACCCTCGGCTAATTTGCAGCAGCTGAGGTTCTGCTCCCAAATTATGGATATTGGCCACTTCTTAGCAATATTTAATCTAAGGTTGCTTCCTATTTTATTGTTAATAATTAGCCGCAGCCCACTGGCTATGGACCACTGATAGGTGAAAAGTCAACAGACTCTGCAATATGTTTGTCCTGTTTCAGGCTAACATTTGCAGGCTGCACCTTGCAGGACCGTTATTATGGGAGTTATTAAAAATCTATTTTTGCTGAAAACAATGTAAACGGAAGGAAGTGAGCCTGTCGGGAGACTTATTTCCTATTCAAGCCGACAGGTAGTTGGAGAATGGCCATCTGGTGTTTAAAAATTGCCAGTCAAACCTCTTGGATTTGTCCCTTCCTGGATTAACACACTTGCTCCGGATAGTGCAACGATGTTGTCATGGCACAACAAACAAGAAGCAACTTTCTGGGGGGGAAGGAATCAAAGGAAGTTAGTTAGCCATGAGAAAACTTGTTTGCTCTCGCAACTCTAAGAGCCAAAAGGCAAACACTTGGACACGATCCATTCATCTGGAAACTTTTGCGTCGTGGGAGCAGAGGTACCAACGGCGAGAAGCTGCGGGGCAAGGGCTTGGCTGCCGGCGCAGACCTTTCCCTGTAGCCCGCCTGCTCCCCGGCCCCCACAGCCAGATAGTGCTGCATCCTGGCTCCCATCACTTCTGGCAAAACAGATTGTTCATCCTGCCTGCTGTTCCAGGGTGCTAAATCTTCATTTCCTGAAGACTGGAAAACTCTCTGCCCAAAGTCAGCCCTTGCCCTGAGTCCCGCTGCTCCTACTGCAAGGAGTTGCACAGGGCCCCATCCCTCCAGTGAAGTGGGACTAACAAAATCACAAGCAATCAGCCTGGAAAGCAAGTGAAGACTTCAGGAGATAAAAACTCAGCAGCCTTCCACTGCATCCCCCCCACAGTTGACCACCCTTTTTGCACTTTGCTGTATTAACAGGGTTACCCTACAGTTTTAGGCTTAAAGTGACATAGGACTTCTGAGCTGAAGTTAATTTTCCATATGAGTAAATAGAAAACTACCTGTGTCACTGGTTTGCTTGGCTGCTTGTGGCAGTTCTTGTGCTAGCTCCAGCGAAGCTTTTCATCTTCAGCATCCTTATCTTCTTGGCTAAGCAAAACATCACACACCAAGGGTCTGTCACTAGAGCATGGTTTGGCTAATGTTTATGTTGCAAAATACCGCCTGACCTAAGAAAGCTTTTACTTAACAGTAAGGTAGGTGCCTCACTTTACAGTCTTATCTCTCCCCTTCATATGCATCGTAAGCCTCAATAGTTTATACAATATACATACCACAATGTTTGGTATGTTTGGTCAATAGGAGCTAGAAAAGAGGCAAAAAATAAAGAAGTTAGAAAATTTTGGAAGTGTTTCCATTGGATGGGGTTGAAAATTATGGAGGTTGGTAGGGGCGTTTTCCACCTTCTAAAATCATAACATTTTGGGAGAAGATTACCAGTCTTTTGCTTACCAGAAACTGTTGTAAGCAGGCTGTGTACTTTGGGCGCAAAAAAAATCTATCTTTGAAAATGTTGACCAGCTCCATGAGAAAGAGCCTGCTCTCTTTCCACCAAACTTTGGGCCCCATTTCAGCACCCTGCTGAATCAAGGCCCTCGTGTGCTGAACAAGGGCAGCTGGCATTATTGAATATTAATGTGGTAAGGTAATCCCTCAGCGATCATGACACTTATGTTTTTGGTTTTACTTAAGTTGTAATTTTCAAAGTTGGACAAGCTTGGAGGAAAAAAACCACCTGGCAAACAAACAAACTTTAAAAATTAAAGGAATTTTCCAAGACTGCTGCATTTGCAAGCCTAGGCATACTGCAGCTTAATTACTAGTCAATGAAGGAGAAACAATTACACACCAGAAAGTAACATTTGAGAGCTCATGAAATGTGGCCCCAATATGTTTCTAATTTTTTTTTATACATGAAGGACTCAGCTGCCATGGTGATAGGCAAATAAAATAAATAATTATAACAAATATTCCATGAATTGGAGTTGTGAAATCTGTGAACAACATGTTATTTTATCCTTCCATCCTCTTTACTTCAGTTTGGAGGAAAGAGCTGGTCAAATGTGCTGCTTTGGGCCTAACCTTGTCTGTTCCTCTTTTATTTTCTTCATAACTGTTCTGATGTACACTGCCAGCTGGAAGGGTCAAGGTGATGCAAGGTGATGCAAGGTGAGAGTCTGATCTCAAAACTACTTTTGAAGAATGCTAGGAACCAGGATTTCTCACAACATCATAGAAATTTGCATGAGGCTTGCAGATATACAGTTCCTTACCCTGAAGGATTACACTAAGAGCTACCTACGAGCTACCTAAAGATACTTAGACTTGCACGCAAAGTGTGTATTCTTTATCTTCTTTATTTAATCACGTGAAAATGCATGTCATCAGGTGGACCTTAGGCTAGCCATCTGATCATAAAATCCGTTTTCTTCCTGTACTTGCAGTGCAGAGGTCCCATGCCAAACGTTCTTTTTTGTTTCAGTTGCCCTGTTGGATTTCGCATATGGAGTTTATACCTGGGTTATTTCAAACCCTGCTTATAGTTTTTCTTTTTTAAAAACTTGTTCTTCACCCCAGTTGAATACTATATTCATTGTTTGAATGGTATGTTTTATACTCAGCCTTGAATTCTTGGCAAACTATAAACTTAATATCTCCTAAAAATATTATATCCTTGTGGAGATAGTAAATCCCCTTGAGCTTCTTCTGTAAAGACAGATAAGTACCATAATCATGTGCCTCAATTACACCTGCTATGCCATTTGCACTTTGATTTTGAAAGGTGAATTTATTCTTTTTAATCATTATTAAGAACATCTGTATTTCCTGCCAAGGCAGTCTTATAAAAACATTGGAGACATATGAGAAAAATTCCTCTGAGGCCTCAGGCACATTGAACTGTCCTGAGAATGTGAAGTGAGGAGAGATTGATGCATGGACTACCTGTCCAGGAATTCAGTAGTACTGGATCGGATTTTCCATGGTTTCTCTCTCTATTTTACTGAAATTACACATAACTCACATACATGTATCTGTGCATGCATACAAGTGTATGCATGCACACACACACATTAAGTGATCCTGCAGAGCAATGAGGATAATGGTAGACATGATCTGGCTGCAGTTTAGTTACAGAGGGAAAAACAAATTTCCACACCTTCATATATATTTTTGAGAGTGTAACTTCTGTTTTAGCTATATGGCTATACCTATTTGCAACTTAAATATTACATATGGTCAATGTCCCCTCCAAAGCAAACTAAGCTAAAGGAATGAGTAGTTACCACTGGAATTATAATTGTCACTAAAGCATCGAGCCAAGCCAGACAGTTCCAAGGAGATTCTTTGATTTATAAAAAATCAAAATCATTCTGTCTATTTATCTGTCTTTGTTATCTCCTGGAAAACATGTGCTGAAGGCCACTGATATTTTTTCCAGTGATGTGAGTGAAGATGTATACAGAGCTACACAAAAACATTTCAAAGTGAAGTCAGCTACTATTCCAAAAGTTCACCTTCTATTTTTGAAATTCAGACATGGGACTGTAGCCACTTCTGGCTATTGGTACAAAATCAAGAACATGAATACCTCTTCTCCCTCTAGCAATAGGAATTATTAAGGCCAGAAGACAGTTATGAGCCTTTAGTCTGGCCTCCTGCATAACACTGGTCTTTGAATTTCACCCAGTGATTCTTATAAACCTATAACTCCAAGTTTACTTCAATCATAGTTTTAGAAAGATGCTCATTTTTGATTTAAAGAATTCAAGGGATGGAGAATCCATCAAATCCCCATGGTAATTTGTTCCAATGGATAATTACCGTCACCTTTAAAAATATGTTCCTTATTTCCTCTCTGTATTAATATAGCTTCAGCTTCCAGCCACTAGATCTCTATTTTTCCCCTTTATCTTTCAGAATTAAAAAGCATTGATCTATGTAGGTAATTACAGATACTGATTAAGTCTTTACTCAGAAAGGCTGAAAAATTGAGGGTCTTTCTTACCTCTAGACTCAAAGGCTTCCCCTTTCCCGTATAAAGAAGGAGTAAATACTGAATTACTGTGAAGCAGAAAAGATCAGACTTTTCTTTCAAATGATTTTACTCATACAGGCAGAAACAAGGCATCTAATCCATATGGAACTATATTAAAATCAACAGCTTTATTATGTCCCACTTTGTACTTTATTTCCACATGTCCCACTGTTTTGCGAAATAGATTTGGTGCAGATTGGACAGTCATTCTTGGCTCCAAATTTTTCACATTTAAGTCAGACTCCTAATAACACTTTAATGGGATATTGAGGCCAACAGCAACTTCTCTTGACTTCCTCACTTCAAAATGAGAGAAACTACCTCACTAGACACCATAGCTTCTCCAGGTGACATTTACTTAAAGCCAGATTGAATCCTAGGGGACTATTCCAGCGCTGCCTTGTACCCTGTATCACTCAGTTGAGTGGGGTTGCACAGCACTGAACTTGTACAGCAGGCAAGGAAGTAGAAAGGACAGTGCCTTTAGCAAATTAGATTTTTGCCTGACAAACAATTTGTGGTAAAATTAATGAATGGCATTCCATTTTTCAGCTTAAATTCTCTTTGCAACCATCATGGTAAAAACACATGTTTTGTAGTCTACAATCTTTTTTGGCACAGCTGAAACATTTTGCATAGATTGCTGATTTATTGTTTTGATGATCTTTTCTTTTGCCTTGGCAGTTCAAGATGTCTCTTGTGGACATTGCTTTTGTCAGCCTGATACCTGAGTAGAATTCATTCCTCTTTAGCCACTACAAAAAGGTAGCAATATCAATGATAATTTAATGGTTAGTAATATATACATAAGCCACACAGACCAGATCAGGTGACATTCACGTGAAATGTTAGCCCCAAAACCAGGTCCCTAAATCCCTATGTAATTACAGCTATCAATATGTTTAGTGCACATGTATCCACCATTTCCTATATAAAAACTTTCAGTGTTCAGTTTGATCCTTTGCATGTGGATTTGCAGCTCCTGTTTGGTAAAAACTAAGCTCAGATACTGTGTGCAGGAGTCCTAAGGTGTATGGCTAAGCAGAACACAGTGGACTTTTTCTGATTACTTTTTTGTTTCATTTTAAGAGCATATGCATTGCCCAAATGTAAAATATTATTTTTCTCACTGGTTATTTGGATAGCCTAAATTTATTGCAGATGAACTCCTTTTTATTCCTAGTTAAGTTTGCCTTTGTTACCAGTGCCAGTTTTGCCAGTTAATACACAAAAACATCACAGCCTTACAGTCTGTGGATCAAGAACAGATCCTGGTGCTTCCTTTTGTCATTAAGTTCAACTACTAACAAAATGCAACCAGCAAAGCGCAAATAGACTCAAGAAACATTCAGTTCTAAAATCATTAATTGGTTTTCATTCCCTTTGCAGTGTTTGCTTATGAAGGCAACTTCCTAAAAAGTTGCATGATCTTCTCTTTGAGAAACCAAACACCTAGAGGCATGTAGACTGGATTGAAACATGAAAGGATTCACACATTTGCACAGTTTGTTTTTATCTACTATACTTCAACACACTGGCATTCATATCTGCAGTACAAACTGATGTCCCAGTGCATTTTCAGTATCCCAGCTTTTCTGACAAGACAAGAATACAAACCATCTGCTTTTCAGAGAGAAAGGCGAGGGCTCTGCCTAATATCACTTCCCTACGGACAATCAGGTTCGTGCCAATTTATTGAGGGGGACAGGAGGGAAACCTGTGCTCTTGCCTTGAGCCCTCACATGCCAAGCTGCAGCCTGGAATTTTTACAGCTCTGTCCTGAAGCTCTGACAAGAAGGGTTTACAACAGAAATCTTGCCAGACCCTTAACTATAGCGACGCCACTATAGTATTTATAAGTACACTATACTCTTTCCAAACATATGCCCTTATTACTTATGTCTCTGCTCCTGCCTCTCTTCTAGGGGACTTTTCTGTATAAACAAAACAGATTCTCTTGCTTATACTTAGAAAATCTAATTGCTCTGCGTCTCTAGCTGTTATGCAAAAGCCCAAACAGCCAAGAGATTCTTTCAGTGCATTTACACAGCAGCGAGTCTCTACAAAAAACATAAACTTCCTTTTCCACTTTGCTCTTCTTTGCTTTCATAAATCTGCCCATTTCACTCATGTTTGGATAAGATTCTTCTTTAAAAAAAAAAGAGTAAAAATAAAAAATGCAAGTTTGAGGTGGATAGGCCATTAGTTACACAGCCCAGCCTTACAAGAGCTGACAATTCTGTCCCGTTAAGTAAACAGAGGAACAGAAAAGATACATAAACAAAAAGACCACTTGCAGGGCTGACAGCTTGTCTGCTCCAGCAAAAGCAGGTTCCCAGGGAAAGTGATTGCCTAATAGTAATAGGGAATGACAGGGATTTCCTAGCTTTTCCATTAACATCTCAAAGCAGTTTGGTTCTGGGTACAGATATGCCCATTTCTGCTGATGACTTAGACAGATGTGGCCTGCAGGTGAGAAACTGCTCAAAAGTAGCTAACCCAAGGTAACACAGGTTCCCCTGCACAAGGTTTTAGCTAGATTTAAGGTCACCAGAGCTTTTAGTGAGCACAGCCTGGGATGTTCTTAGCTGCTTTTGGGTTGGGCTTGCATCAGGGTTTCAGGTTCGGATCGAAGTCAAACTGAGGAATAGTCTGGGAATGGTTTCAAGTGAGCTTAAAGCAAAATGAAATAGGATTCATATATGAAATAGTAGAATTTTACTGAAATCATCTTTCTTGTGAGATTTTAGGCACGTTTCAAACAGCACATAAGGTAGGTCTCTTCCAACTCCAAAACAATAGGAAATAGAACACCCAAAGATACAAACATTGGACACTTTTAAGATTCAGCTGGACAGGGTGCTGGGCCGTCTTGTCTAGACTGTGCTCTTCCTAGAAAGGCTGGACTAGGTGAACCCTGAGGTCCCTTCCAACCTGTGATTCTATGATACTGTGAAATAGGTAGCCTTATTCTAGTCAGGAATGCCAGTGAATTTTTCACTCCAGCTGCCTTTTTACCCTGGCTAAGAAATATTTCAGTTGGGTTGCTGTATCTATTTGGATGCTTAGATAATTCAGAAATTAAATTACTTGGAATTATGGGATGTATACGGCCTGTAGAAAAGGAGATGTTTGGGAAAAAAAGACTTTTAAGTAAGAAAGTGTTACCTAGAGCACAATATATATAGGAATTGCATGTCAGGTAAATGACTCCTACATGGACAGACCTGCTTCTCTGGTCTGTCTGATGCTGATGCGGTCTCTCTTAACAGAGACAGATCAGGAAGAAAGTGTACTGGTCAGCATTTTTCTTCTACAGTTCTTTTGCAGTCATAAACAGGTCATAAAAAAATTGAAACAACATTTTCAAAGAAGCTACTATCACATAACAAAAGCTCTCTGAAAATATTCTTTCCTGTTGCGCTTTATTCTTTCTGAGCTTTCATTTTCTCAAATAAAGAATTTAGTTTTTGACGAGTAAGCTTTTCTGTCTACACATATATGACATTCGAGATGCAGCTGCAGAAAGAGTGAGGAAATAGCAGACTCAAGCTATCCTTAAATTATATGACAAGTTGTCTGAATGACTGATGTTACCATAACAGTGACAAAATGATGGGATGTTGGATGAATGTCTATGTTCTAATCCTGATAATTCTGAGGATGTGAAGACAAAGTTACCCATGGAAAAAAACATTATGGAAGGCCAAGTATAACGCATATTTGGGAGGAATTGTATTAAGATTGTTCTGTAAATATATATGAGATGGGATTCCTCTCTCAGAATTTGCATTAAATTCTGGGATTGACTTAAGTGGAACCGCCCACAAAACACCTCAGAACTCAGCTACTACAGCTGAAACCTGGCATTGACAGTAGGCCTGAATTTTATTATCTGAAAATATTTTTGATCATTCCTGATTCTTCTGAATTTGAGGAACTCAAATGGGAGCTAAACACTGCACTGAAATGATAAGGCATAGATATAAAATCTAATAAATTGTTTCATTTTCCCTTCCCTATTTTTGGCATGGATTGTGTCAGAGCACTTTAGCCTGGGATGAACTGTATCCTGACAACTGAAATCAGAAAGTCAGGAAATTCAGAGACTACTAAGAAAAAGGATACCAAGGGGAAAAAAAACATACAAATAGGTTTGATGACAAGGAACAAATTTCATTAAGAAGAAACCCACATGAGGAAAACCAGTTTTTACTTTGCTGTTTTATGGACAAAGTCAGCAATATAAAACAACCAGGTCATCCATCTATTCCTGCAGGAAAACCACTGGAGCCTTCAATATCATAGTGTCAGCTGCTTTTCTATAGCCTGACCTCATGAGCTAAGAAGCATGAACTCTGCTGAAAAAGATTCCTTTGGGTTCAGTAAGACTACCTCCTGTTTTTAAATGTGTGTGTGTGTGGGTATTGTGACACCTGCAGTCTGATAGAGCTGTTATTTCTCTAACTATGCAAACTAATTTAGGCACTCAGGGGTTTTTTTTAGTCATGCTTAAGTGGCTGATTTTAGCCTTTGAAAACAGGAAACAAGTGCTATAATTTTAAAGAATTAATCTGGCAATCCACCCATTAAGAACAAGAAATCAAGGGTGGATTTTTGAGGGTGGGTTTTTTTTTGAGTCAGAAGCTTAAATTTGGATACAACTCAGACACAGCTTTCCTTAACTAACCCCTGACTCTGCTTAGAGCAGTAAGGAAGTGGAGGAGGAAGAGCATGACTTAAATGGACTGAACCAGAAAATAATAAAAGAAAAACAATGCTATTCTCTGGAGAAAAGAATATCATGATGAAAAATCAGTTTATTCTCAGCTTGAATAAATTTTGAAAGAAAGAAAACACAAGAGGATAATTTTCAAAGAAACTGCTTTCATTAAAAAATGATGCATATATCATGGGGATAACTTTAAAAGGGAAGCAATAATTTAAACACCATTCCCCTTCCCAGAACCTTTGCCATAAATTTGTAAGAGAATAATCAAGTGAAGAGGAGTTTAGAAAAGCAGTTAGATTCACCTGAAAGTGATTTAGGCAAGTTTTGTTTTCCCTTCTTGTGTTAATTTATTTTGATTCACTATCTATCTGTCTCTAATGAATCTCATTATGTCATTAGGCAGTGTTCCCGGACAATGTAGGGACACAGCCATCCTCTGTTTTACACTTTGGACTGAAGAACCTAATCTGACTCCTGTAACTGAAAGTTTTTAATTTGGGTTTGCCTTTAATGCTTATTTGTTGAAGATGATGGACAGAAGCTGCCTCTAAACTCCTGCCTGTGTTCTGGACCTACTCACCTGAGCCAACCTACTTTCACACACAGTGTCTCCTCAGTATTATTCAACAGCCATTTCCTCCCACACCACCGATACGAGAACAGACCACATGAAAATGGAATGAGTCCTAAGACACTGAGTATTTCTCCTCCCTATCCTGGATGTTTACAAGCATTCTTTGCTGTCAAAACAATATCCATACAAACCAGTGACTGTGCTGGGGTATTTCAGTCTAAGCATGTGGCTAGAGATATAGAGAAACACTCAGAAAACAACTTTCTTAAACAAATAAACAGCTCAGCTCTTGAACTTTATGCTCATAGTAATCTCTGTCATTAATCACATTCAGTGTTTGACTTAGCAACCTAAATGGGGTGGGGGGGAGCAGGGTAGAAAAAAGTCATAACCCTCTGTCAAACCAGCTGAGAACTCTTTTCTTAAACATGGAATATACAACGGGCCTGATCCAGCTGCTGGCGAGCACTGATCTTGTGAGGAGACAGGCCTGATAACTTTGCCATGAGTGTTTCATGGAGGACATTCGCAGGTAATACCTGAAAGCCCCAAAGTCCCTTACAAGAAGACTCCACAGACCAGCACAGTATCTGTGGCTGTGTATTAGCTGTTCAGAGTCTGTTTCTGTTTAACAAATGATAAAAACACAATCCAACTCCTAAGACAGTTTCTGCATTAAGAGAGTGCTTAGGGAATAGGACCACTTCAGAAGCCTTGAAGAGAAATCGGATAAGGAGCTCACAAACTACTCTTTCAAGCAGTACCCTTACTTCTCCTAAAATGAGTCTCTCACCTGTAGTCACAAATCAAGTTGGAGAAGCTGAGGTAGTCTCTGTTGTCAACATATATTATTCACATTATTCTCCTATGACACCAGAACATTATTGATTTATATACAAGTTATTGGAGTCAACCACATTATTTTCTTTGGGAAGGGTGAGGAGAGAAGATGGCTGCTGAAGAGGTCGAATGTGGAAAGAGGTGTGGGCAAGGAAAACTGATTATTTCTTCTAACAAAGCTTGTGTTTTCCCCCTTATTGTCAAATAGTGCTGTTCAGGTGATGAAAACCAGCTGGGCCCTCAGAAACTTGATGAAGCAATAAGGTCCACATGCTGAAGGCTAACATGAAGCAAAGGTGCTAATTACTGGCTTGTAGGTAAAAAAAAAAAAGGGCTCCACCTGCAATCTATAACATCTGAACCTTCATTTTCCCAGGAACAGGAAAACTATAATTTAAACAACCTGTCCCACTCATTCTTCTTTTATGAGGGAAAATTTGAATTTTAAAGCAGATTATGACCCTGAGTGACAGAAAAAGCTATGCAACCAGGTTTGCACATTGAACTGATTTAAGAATCAAACAGCTTATAGATAGATTAGCTGACGCATAGTGTGGGATCAGCCCTGTCCCTCATTATAGCCTCAGCCTGGACAGAAATAAATTCTGAAAATCTTTAGTCTCCTGTAAACAAAATTGCCAGAGTCCACAACCTCAGCAGATAGGTCTGATTCCCGGCTGCTGTAAGTCAGCCGTGAATCCTAGTATGAGACTATGGACTTTTTTATCTGCTAACTTACTGCTGCCAATGGAGCTTGTTCTGCTGCTGATATGCGAGGATTGACTTGCTTGCTTGCTTTCACAAACAAAGCATGCTTACTGACAAAGCTACAGAAGCTGGGAAGGTGACAGTCGTTCCATCTCCATCCTTTCTGTTACATCCCATGATGCCACTGTCGTGCAATTAAATCTTGAGTTGAGAAATGATGTGCTGTTGGCTCTTGCTCATGTTGCCTTCCTTGCCCCGGCCTCTTTACACACTGTCCCATTTCTCTTACCTTCCTTGAATTTTGTTTCAGGACAGATTTCCACCTTCCTTCATCATTTATTTTTAATTCTCAGAAGCCCCTACACCACAGGGACCTTGGTGCAGCTGCAGCAGGGGCATAGGTAAAGGCATGGGCCTAGCTGGATGCAGCTACAACCCTGCCTCCAGGGCAGTGCTTGGAGGAAAGGTGGGATTGCCTCTGGCTGGTTAGCAGTCAGCAGCACCATAGCGTCGTGCTTCTGCTTCTGACACACTTTCATTCAGCAGCTCTGCTAATGGGGAAGACGGCAAAGAAAATATGTTCATAGGATGTGCCTGTCTAAAATCAGCAGAGCAGCGGTCTCCTTGTCAACTTGTACCCAGCTTCCTGTTTTGATGCATGATTCCCTGACTGCTATTTAATCCCAGTTTGGCTCTAAAAGATTACAAAATACATTTTTGGCAATGGCTTTCTGAGACTCCTAGCAAACAAAACTTGTGCTATGGGAAGATGCCAAATTCTAATAAAGCTCTTCAGGGGAAATGTTTTCTTACTATAACTACTATGGCCACTTACTGCATTTAAGCACTGAAGTTGGAAGTAAGCTGTTATGAGGTAAATTGATACACATTTTTCTGGAAATGATTTATTAGTAGTGTTGTCACCAAAAAGACTACCACCCTCTGGGATGGCATGACCCCTGGGCAAATTTAGATGAGGCCCAAGTTGAAACAGGTCTTGAGTTCGATTCAGAGAATTGTGCCCTTTCACAACTGAAACTACAGTAATAGGAGACTTAGAAGTAACAAGAGCCACCAAATAATTTCTCAGATACCACTAACTTGGAGATAATTCTATAATATAGTATTTTAAGCCTAAGGAATCATATGGAGTAGATCTCTTCAGAGTCTGCAATAAGCAGGTATGCAGTCTCTGAACCTAGAGTAAGATATGTTTTTAAGGAAGATGAAACTAAACAATTACAGTAGTATTTGTGATATAATCCAAATAATTTGTGGAACAGGAAAATATATGGTATTAGAACACTTCTCCATGGTTTCTGGTTGTACCAGATACTTCATCTGGTTGGTATTATTTTCAGCTTGGAAGGAGAGGGGAATATCTTCCTTTTATTTAATATATATTTGGGTTTTAAAGAGGTGTCACATCAAGTAGAATTTCCTCTGATGCTCCTGAATGTATGGATACGATCATTCTGCAAAATGAATGTAAAAAGTAGCAATGGACATGGCCCGGATCCAGCATACAGCTCCCTCAGTGTATATACACAGAAAGATCCCTCAAGGCATAAGTGGACTCAAGATCAGCAGTTTTTTTCATTTCACAGGTTTGCAAAGTCCATTACATATTCTGAATTTTGCTGTAATCCAAGGGGGGCTTTTTAATCAATTAGCAAGATCTCAGAGGATTTCTCAGAAGCATAGCAGTGATAAGCAGACCTCAGATTAGGAGGTGTTCTGTTAAAAACTTTGGAAGCAAATGTTTCATGTTCTAGCTTCCTCATGTTCCAAACAATGTTTAGGGCATACAGTAAATAAAATCTAAATACAGCCAATACATATGATTCTTACTTTAGCTCTATCAGAGAATGCTAGGAGACCAATTTGTATTAATTTTCACTTCACACCCAGACTGTTTCTTTTTAGTACACTCTCTCTCCTAGGTCAGATATAATAGAAATATCGTTGTATGGCAATACCTATTTTTTTATAAATCCACAAATATTCTACCTAGATAGCCATAGGCAAACTATTTTTTTTCTCCCATAATAATCAGACTACTGGTTCCTACAAAGCCATAAGGCATGAGCTTCAAATAAAACAAGAAGAGGTTAGGAAAAGTTTGGATAATTTCCATGTTAAAATGATTGGATCTCATGCACCCAGATGCTAGACCATGTAATATTGTAAGATGCATAAAACTTTTAAAATATATCACAAATCGACGAATTAAATCTCGGAATCACTGACAGATATTGTTGGAAAGACGTCTTTCAAGTGAGACAAAAGAAGACTGGAAAAGGGCAACAGTGTCTATCTTTTAAAAAGAGGCCAGAGAGGAAAACAGCAATTTTTACACTACAGCTCCATGTTGCTGGAGAAATGCTAGAACAAATAATCAACAAACCATCTGTAAATACCTAGAAAATAAACAACACGATAAGCATGAGCCAGTTTACATTTGCCAGAACAAACTGTGCAAAACCAAAGTAATTCCTACAACCACATAACAGAACTTGCAGATAAAGAAGTCATAGTTGTTATATAGCTCGTCTTGAGAAATGTACCAGACAGCATGACGTGACGTGCTCCAGGGAAATTTATGGAAGCATGGACTAGGTGAAAGGAAAATACAATTTTCTCTTCAGGAGGGACTAATCAATGTTTAAAGGGTCTTTCCTACATCAAGTATTACTCAGTATTTTCATGAATGAGCCAGGAAAGGAAAGAAAAGCATTTATCAAATATAAGAAAAAATTTATTCATCAGATTTTAAGGTGACATCAAGTAAGACAAACTCTTAATGCACTAGAAGACATAAAAGACACCACAATCCTCCTATATTGGTGTTAAGAGACAGAAAGCCATAGGACACTGCCCACAGGGGAGAGGACTATTTATCGCCTCTGTACAGGAATAAACTGCTGTATGAAAAACACATAGAGAACGGCTGCCTAAGAAGTACTTAGGTAGGAAAGAACTAGGCATTATGTAGTAGATCACAGGGTGAATGATGCTGTTGTTCAAATGATACACAGGAGTAGCCTGGAAAAGAAGATAGAAACACAGTCTGTAAGAGGCAAGATTTTCCTCCTTCCCCTTTCAGAGCTTGCAAGGCCTCAGCTACCGTATCTGAGTAGAAATATTGAGAACTGAAGACTCCACAGGAGAACTACAGGTTAAAAGTCTAGAAAATATGCCTTAGAGGAAAGATTGAAAGATTTGAGTTTATTTGTTCACAGAAAAGAGGATGGAGGGGACATGGTAATTGTCTTTTTTTGGACAAAAGAAAGCTGCAAAGAGAAAGAACATGGGTTTTATGACCTTGGCATATAGAACTAGATTAATGGAAAGATTTAGATTAGGTATTAGCAAAGCTTCCTAACAGTATGAACACATACTATTCTGGAGTAAACACACAAGGACATTGTGGAATCTTCATCATGAAACATTTTTAAAATGTGATCAAACATGTAAGACATGATATGAATATGATTGATACTGTCTTTCCTTGTCCATCATTTTGAAGTCCTCTTTACTCCCGTGATCCTATGAAACCACAGTCCACAGAAAACTCATTGGCTATGAGGTCACAGTCTCTAGACCCCTATGAAACGGTGCATCTCTGTAGTACAGTTCTTAAATAAAATTTTAACGGTAAGGGCAGACAGTGGTCCACAAAAAAATGTGAGGTTTGGCAGTGGTCAGTTGGTCAGTTAGCTGAAAAAGCTTGGAGATACTGGCACAGGCCCTACCTCAAAGTCTGAACTCCTTTTACATCCCACCTTTATTCAGAGAGAATCTGAGTAAAGTATAACCAAAAAAAAAAAAAAAAAACCAAAACCAAAACCAAACCCACCAAGCAAAACACTTCCCCCCACCCAGCCTTTTTTTTTTTCAACTCATGGAAACAAGGAAATTCTCCCATTTTTGCCAGCAGTACAGTGGTACAATTTTTTTTTTTTTTTTCACACAACTAAGGTGGAGTAACTTTAACCACCCAAGATGTATAATTATCACCCTGAAATGCACTGCCTGGAATGTATTATTGCTGTCATGAAATGGAATTTATACACAGTAAGGAAACAGTTAGCCCCACAGATTTACTGGACATTATCGGCAGGGCTATGACATCAAGGGCAGCCAATCCAACAGCTCCAAGCAAGCTCAGCACTCACAAACCATTTTGCGCTTCTAAGTACTTATTACCAATAAAACAAATGTTATGACTGTGTATTTTTAGGTAGTCCAGTTGATTCATCAGCCAGTCTTTTGTGCGCTGAAGAGGTCTGTGTGGCACAGTGAGACTAAATCAGAGAACTTGAAGACAAGGCATTTTCCTACACAGCTTTGGTTCTGCATTTCAGGAGCTGCTTTACAGCTGCGCTGCTGAATCTGAAGGTCACACGCAGAATAAAACCACTGCAAACAATCATTTCTGCTGATGAAGAATGAATTCTCGTACTGTTTTGGCATTTATGGGTGTCAAACTGCAGCTGTTCTCAAAGAAGAGGAAAGAACTCCTGGGTATTTCTGCTGCAGTCCCAACCACAGCAAGCCCCAACAAGCAGGCAGTGGTTGCGAGTGTCTCTCTTACACCTACCCTGGTCCAACAGAGACACTCTGAGCAATATCTCAGAAAGGACCCAGCTCACCAGCACCAGACAGACCTCACCACGCATTAGGATCTGGCTAAGTTTTAGAGCCATGACACATTTTGGCAGGTTGGCATCCGGCAGTTCAGATGCACCTGCTTACAATTAGTTACAAGAAATTCCACATAAAATACCTCATTGCTTGGATCAGCGTACCTTGTTCGCATACTCATATTTTAACCCTTTCAGTATCCTAGTCTTATTAAAGGTTAGCCACAGAGGTTTCCTTTAACTTTCCTTGACTTTTTCTATGTCAGGGCTTCCCTTTAAAGGGTTCAATTTCAAAATCAACCTGATATTGAGGACAAAAGAAAAAAAAACATTACCAGCCATGCAGGAGACTGAATTGAACTGTCTGAGGACAATTAAAGTAAACATAACCCACTGAACAATCTCTGTGATTCTGAGCAGAAATGGATTAACTCCTAATATGGAGTTAATACTCTTCCAAAATATACAATAGCATTTCCTTGTGCTACTAATTATGACAATAAAACAACTGTGTTTGGAGAGGAAATGAAGAAACACCAGAAATCACCTGGTCACCCAATACACGTGCATTATTGAGCTATAAACTTCCATTTTTGGATACCACTACCACATTCTGCTGCTACACTGATATTTTTAATGCCTCACAATATGAACGTTAAGAGGGACAGATTGCCTGGTTTATGTACTATTGTGGGAAACAGAGATTTTTACTGGGACAAAATAATGAACTATCAAACAAGCATGCTCTAATTGTAGCTAGTATATAGTCACAAAATCCTGTTAACTCCAAAAGCCTGAGGCAAAAATTTATTTATTTCAGAAAAATAAGAAGTAAATTAATTTGGGATAGGATGCACCTGGAGGAAGTTTAGATCTAACTGTTGGCCCAAACCAAATGTGAAGGATGTCTGGATCCAGTTCCATATTCATATTCCATCTTGCTTCTATCTCTATAACATGATAGAATGAGAAGAGCCAAACTCCAGATCCAAGAATACAGAATATTTCAAGGATTAATATAAAACCTTTTTCTTCTTCAGTGGAACACAGAATTCCCTCATAGTCAACATGGCACAAAGTGGCTGCAAACATAAGCATATGAAATTTACTCTGCTCACCTATGTTCTGTTTTATTTGACAACACTAACTTCACATCCCTAACTGCATTATTCTCTCAAATGAAAGAAGAGTAATGCTCACCAATATCA
Organism: Phalacrocorax aristotelis; assembly: GCF_949628215.1. Lineage (NCBI taxonomy): Eukaryota > Metazoa > Chordata > Aves > Suliformes > Phalacrocoracidae > Phalacrocorax > Phalacrocorax aristotelis. The sequence goes on along the minus strand of NC_134277.1, from coordinate 122,436,504 downwards.
CAGACCTACAGCAAGAAGAGATACAAAGACTGAGTACCAGCCTTTCAAAAACCCTTCCACCCCAATTAAAAGTGGGTAAGGAGGTTCATTATCACAAAGGCATTTGTGCCGCTGGTCTCCCATTCTTTTTATTTTTCATTTAGGGCTTCAGTTAATTGGAAAAAAATATCTGACATTTAGACTGAATGGGCATTTAGAATTCAATATGCTGACAATGAAATCAACTCTTTCTTGTAAAACCACGGTATTAAACCCAAACTATATTGCAACAACCTTTTTTTTTTTTTCATCATTATGGTCAAAATAACGTGGTATGTTTATCCTCCCCTACGCTAACTGGCAATCCTCCTGCTTCCTTTCTCCAACTGGAGGGGAAGGTAAGAGGCTGCTTTGCATTGTCTGGCAAGGGACGTTTGTCTCATGGGAGAGAAAATGCCTTCCTAACAGACTACAAAAAAAGTCTCAGTAGACAGGATATACAGCACACTCCATGTAAACTTCATTTTGATGTAATTAAGTGAGACTCGCGAGGCACATCACTTTATGTGTTACTAAGTTTGCTCTGGCATACTCCAGGAGCTAAGCCCATCTGGGGCCAGGGAGCAAGGAAAAGGCTGAAGATTGCAGACTTCCGAGTGCAAAACCACCTGGTAGGTTTTGGATGCTTAAGCTAAATTGCCACATATAAAGACACAGACTGTTTTAGGCCATACGGATCTCGATGGCATCATTGTTAGAGCAGCTGATACTTAGATAGGTATGGCTAGATCTATAGAGGAACATGTAAGGAGGACTGGAAAGGACATAGAGATCCTTTACAATCTCAGACAGTTAGTAATAGGATTAATCCAGAAAACAGCTCTGATGCTTTAGAGAACTTTCAATCTAGCAAAAAAACTAAGAATAACTGTTGCAATGTACCAGAAGTTGGGAACGGGAAAATTGCTGCTCACAGCTTTAATCAGTTCAAGCTTCTATATTATCAAAGCAGTACAACCAAAGTATTTTTTCATATCTAGTCCACAAAAGTCAGACACACTTAGAGAATGTGTGTATGTGTATATATATACACAATTCTCATCACAGTCAGTGGGAGTTGTGCAGCCTCACAAAAGGGACACAGACATCTGACTTGATGCGCTTTAGCCATAGAAATTACAGAGAACTGATCTTGTCACTAGTCTCTTGGGTTGTCTCTGCCTCCCACTTAGTAGCTCAGGTAAAGAAATTAAAAAAAATAAAAAGGCAACAGAAAAGCTCTTTGAGGTTTTATTAAAGACGTTTATGTAGAACAGGGTTCAACAAGATGTTTGCTACTCCAGCGAAGATTTATGCAAACAAAAGCCAACTTAGGTATTCAATATAAACCAAATCCCCCTATATTTATTGAGCTTAGAGGATTCAGTATCACATTCATGCAAATCTAATAGCTGAAAGGATGGAATCTATAACTTATATTTCTCTCCCTATAATTCTTGTTGACTTGACATAGTACCACTCCCTTCTAGCATATTTCCCCAAAGCTTGAATTTCTAGTGAGAGCTGTAACAGCATCTCAGTCCAACAGCTTTCTGATTGCTCCCTCTTCATATAATGATTTGCCTGAGTCCTGTGCTTCCTTGACAGTTCTTTCTCATTACCAAGCTTTCCCTACCTCATTACTCAATATTCTATCTTATATCATCCTTGAACACAGAGACCTCCCCCATTCCAAGTCTCAGTAGGAGCCCGTGACTCATTTTTATACTCCCTCCCCAGGAACCATGAGTTTCCCAGGTGTGTTTCATAAGGGAGAAAGCAAATGGTTGCCTAGGCAAAAATATCTTTCAGGTGAATGCACATTGAGGCAACAGACAAGCAGCATGGAGGAACCAGATTTACCTTTTCCATTATTTACTTATCCCAAATATAATTCCCTGCATAAGCTCTATAACCAACTCCTCTTGCGTTTCACAGTTGGCCTGTGCCTTCCTATATCCTCTTCCCTCTTAATTTTAACATGCTTAGGAGAAGCAAATCACCCCAAAGAAATTCCTGGGGGAAAGTCCTTATGCAGCTATGTAGTACATAAAGAGGAGCTTGTTTGCTCAACTTATTGAAGAGTAGAAACTTTGCCAAGCTATAAAGAGCAGGAGTGTTACTACTTGATTACGGACAGCTGCTTCACACTGTTACAAAAGTCAGTTTCACTGAATATTTTATTTTTGGCTGTTTTTTTCATAAGTATTCTGTAAATGCTTGTGAAAACCTCCAGCGCAACAGCTTAACAAATACTATTTACCATCCTTCTTTTCCTATGGGAGTCATTGTTAGATTATCCTTACAGGTGTTTTCCTTATAGCAGCCCTGGTATGCAAAATGGGGATCAGTGGCTCCACTGCATCATTTTCATTCTTCTTTTACTTGTGCCTTCTTTTTTACTTCATACTTCTTTTACTTGTTTACTTGTTATTCCTTCCCCACCTAGTGCTTTCTCTGATCTCTCTTTCACTGGTAACAAGAGTCTTTCCATGCAATTTCTAGTGTATCATGAAGGGATTTATTTTCAAAGGTGCCTAATTTCCTGTCGCCTGTTGTGATGAATCTTCCTAGAAATCACTATGGTCAGATCAACACGACACCCTGTGTCCTTGTTCCCCTATCAAATTTCTGTGGCATTAGAAAAGAATGATGGAGCTCCAACATGACCAAAATTTCTTAGCTGGTATCATCAAGGAAGTTCATTCCTCCACACTAAATTCTTACAGGAGTTGAACTTATAGGGGTACACAGGGATTCCTACTACAAACTGAGAAAACTTCGATCTCCCTCACTCCATCTAAAATTGGCAGAAATATTATTAATTTCTCCAAGCCTAATAGATGGCTCTGAAAGGCACAAGACTCAGCAGAATTGTAAAAGAGACCATAAAATGGAAAGGAAAAGGAAAGGAGGGGAGGAGGCCCTCTGTAAGAACAGCTGTAGAGAGAGAAACCTTTGAACTGCATCAGGGCAGCTATACTGGCTACCTAGAGCCCTCTCCTTGGACTCCGCGCAGGTGCGGGGGCCACTGCGACCTGAGGGTTGATGGCACGAGTGATGAATCACATGCTGCAGCCAGGTCTGGCAGGTGACATCCAGGTGGGAGCCCTGGCCGAGTCAGGGGTCCTTCAGCCACCGTGGGAGTGTGGTGCAGATGCGCGTGGCAAAAGAAGATGGATGAAATGTATCTCGCCGGAGGTGTGAGGTATGCTGTGTTCCCACGCACAGACAGGCACACGCAGACCATGCCGCTCTGTTAGAACCCAGGTCAGATACAGCAGGTTTATGAAGCACATTAGGAAGGAGGTCAGTGCTATTCCTTATATTTCGCAGACTGGGAAAATGGGGCGCAGCTGAATGAAATCACTAAGATCACCCAGAAAATGAATGGCAAGGCCAGGAACAGAAGCCAGTTCTAGCCTGGTGCCTACATATGGCTTTAGTACATGACTATCCATTCTGGCCTGTCATGTATAAGAGCAGACCTTCTACAAGCAACCTTTCCCAACAAGACTTTTTTTTCTATTATTATTCCTCTTAAAATAATCCTGCCATTAAAACACAAGTGAATTCACAGGCATAAAACTCCATTTAAATAACATTATATTGACAGAACCTGACACAAAGCCTGGAAATTCAGAGTTATGGTTGGCATTCCCTGCTGAACTCGAGTCACTGTGCCTTTTATTTTCCACATTAGTGTCAGCCTTAAGTGTGGATTTCCTGACTTTTTCAGCCTGTGTCACAACCTTCATTTTATTTAAACACAGATTTTTTCCTGCAAATATCTACTGAATAGGTCACCAGAATTACAGTGTCATTTTGCTGCTTCTAAAGTAAGATCTGGCAAATAAGCTAAGAAACAATACAAATCTTGATCCAAAGGCCTAACCAAACCCAGTCCTAAATTTTCTGGCTCTATGAAGGAGAAAAAAAGATAGGCTGTGGGTTTCCTTAAAAAGAAAAAAAAAAGTTTTTTGTCTCTTTCTGTCCAGGACTGGAAGGAGAAATTAAAAAATAAACAAAAGGTCTTCTCTCACTGCTTTGCTCTGCTTTTCTAAAGGCAGGGAGTGCAGACAGTTCAGCCATGGTCATATATCTGAGCAAATGCTGTTTATCAGATAAACCCCCTGGAAGAGCTGCCAGGGCCTTCATCAGTGTGCTGAATTTTCAGCCATGAAGAACCAGCCAGGCAATTACAGTTCCTGGTGCACGCAGAGGGGAGAGGTAGAGTCAATATGAGCTGAGGAGTAATTACTACAGGGGAGGAACACATGAATTTTACTGTCAACATGCCGTGCTCTCCTTGCTACTTGACAAGCATTTGTCCAGCTATATGGCATCATGTGTACTTGGTGTGTGCCCCGGTGATATGCTGGGTACACAACCAGTTCGATGCAAGCAGACCTATCTTATGAGATCAGGACTCAACGTGCATGGTCACACCTGCATACGTGCACACTGTCGTGTGTGCCTGATGGGGACAGGCTGAAGGATGGCAAGGACAGCACCAGCAAAGAGCATACTGCCTCAGGAAGGAAATTAATCCTCCAGCCCCATCTCTGAGGGACGTGGGAAAGAAGGTGATGGGCAGTCAGGTGACAGGTTGGCTGTTTTATCCTGCAAAGCCAAATCTGGATCATGAGTGCAACAGACAAATCATACATTCACAAGCCCTTTGACATACACCCTGTTTATCTATAGTGCCTTCTCTTTGAAGCTCCCTCATGCCAAATTCCTTAATTTGGACATTTGTTCTATATTCTACCAATTAAAAGTACACATATGCTGGGACCACTCACCTGCATCTGTACAGGACTGAAGACATCATCAAGGCTTTGCTGCTTACAGTTTCACTGAGCTCTGGCCCAAATCTGGCCCACAATCCAGGAGACTCAGGCATCAGCTTCTCCTTCAGCACACACTGACCCAGCATACAAGCTTCTCTCCCTGTGCCAGTCAATAGTCTGGTCCAAAGAGATGGAGGGGATGAAGGAAGAGCTCAGAGCAGCATCTGAGTCCCCTCTTCTGTTGGCGGTCCCTCGAGGATGGACAGCATCCCTCCTCCCCTGCACCCCAACACTCTCCTGCCCCAGTGCAGTCTTCTATGGCACACATGGGTTTTATGACTGTTGCAAGTGGTAGAGATGGGAAAGAGAAATCCTAAAACTTCAGTCCATCCTTCCAGGGTTGGATCATCCAGGCCTAAGGCATCTTCCACTAACGCTGCAGTGTGAATGCAGGGAATCACCATTTTCTTCAAATTATGATGAATTTCACATTAGCCCTTTAACCTATGAGTACCTAAGCATGAAATTACACGACTAGTCCTACCGAAACATAAGTATGGGCAGAGTTTGGGCCCTTGTGCTACCTTCAGCAAGCACACGTACAGGCTGCACTTGCATTGATTGCATTTGTACAGACTGGCAGAAGCAACTAACAATTCCTCATGGCAATTCTTTACCACATTTGCTCAGATTCTGTTGTTACAGACACCAGGGCTGATTTCCCTCTGTATTAAGGTCATGCCTAAATTAAAGTCCTCATTGCTCTGAGATGGTAAATTGCACGTTTTACATGTTATTTCAGTTTATCAGTATTTTTCTTGCTGCCTGGTTCTTAGCTTCTCAAAAACATAGCTTTAGAATGTACCTCAGTAGTCGAAAACTGGGAAGATTATATCTTTATTTGTCTCAGACATAGCCTGATATTTTAAAACAAAATGCTAGATAAAGACTATTTCTATCACTTACGCAATTTCTAAAGTCTGTATGAGAAACTACAGAAGAGGGTCCAGTTCATATAATCCTCTTTAAGATAGAAAATAAGACAAGTCCTTATCACATATTTTACATAGAAGATCATTATATACTGTGGCTCATTTAAGGCTTGGTAGTGAAGCCACAATGTTGAGATCAAAGCAGCATTCAGAAATGTAATCGTCGTCTTTTAAGAAGAATCTGTAGATTACGCAGTGTTTGCTGGGTATGCATAAACAACCAGCTCCATGAAGCCTAATCATTTAGTAGTCTTAAGGCAACACTACATTCTTATAAAGCTTGTCTGTGACAACTCGTTATTATAGCAGAAAGCTAAACTAACATGTCCTTAGGCCTGATCACTGAAAAGTCTATTCTCAGTTTAAGATCACATTCTGCCTTACACAGAGAGAGGAAAAAAAGAAGTGCTGTAAAGACAAAAGAGAAAAACACACCCCAGAGCAAAGACAGCGTACACTTGGACTTATGCATGTCTACAACACATCCAGAAGGCAAAGAGGCCAAACACTGCATCTCAGTTGTTTTGGCTCAAGAGAGACATGCAAGGCTGATGGGACTAGAGCTGTCCCTGGGGTTTGCAGCCACACTTGTTTCCCCAGAGCCAGAAATGTGCAGCGCAGAGCTGTCCCAGCACTGCTGACAACTGTGAGAAGTTCAAGGGAATGAGCAGCCATAGCCACAACCATGCACGTAGCACATTTTTGCAAGATCTCGAGGCTTTATTATCTCTGGACAAAGTCAGGGGTCTCAGTGCCTAACTCCCATCTATTTCGTGGGGAAGTAGGCATCTGATTTCTTCTGTGGGCATGGCCTCTTCTCCAGGATGGTTAATATAGGATTTAATAACATTATCAACTTCACATCTCTACACAACTGTATACAGTCTTTTTTTCTGCTATGTCCTTCTTTTTTATTAGCAATTAAAAGGGGGTAAGATTGTCACACCATTAATTTCCAGGATTGCTTTCACAGCATGAACATATAACTATATACAGAATCAAGCAGCACACTGAACTTCTTTCCTCACAAGGAGGTCCCAAAGACGGAGCAAGCAGAGGCCAAAGCCAAGAAGCCAAGAAGCCAAAGCCCATCTCATTTTTCCACCAGGGCAGCGCACAGTCCTGCATGAGCACTTCCCACATTGCACAACAGTGGCTCCTGCTCAAATGCAGCTGGATTGAGCAGGCAGACTGTGGCAGGACCAAGCCTCATCGGCTTGAAACACTGCCTTAAAAAGTCATATTCAGGTTCAAGTGTCTGTAAGGGCTGTGAAGCCACTGGCCAGGAAGCAGGTAACACCTGTCAATCGAATTCAAACCACCTGCAGGGACTGGGAGGGAGTGAAGCCTGTGCACCCCGGGCCCCAGCACCAGCTGCCCACCAGCACCCTTGCTGGCACCGACTCTCCTTCCACATCAGGAGACCCATCGGTACCCAGCAAGAGAGGCTTCAAACCATAGGCTCTTGGCTGGGAAAAGAAAAAAGTGGCAGAAGATTTTTAGTCTGCAAGATAGTCTTTTCCTCAATACATAATGTTGTGAAATCCAGTTTCATGCTTTTGTGATTAGTAACCCACATGCGGTGCTTTTTCCTAAAATTACATCAGAAAGACTTAAGAACACGATGCATAAACATGCATGTTAGAACATAGAGGCTGTTCCCAAAAAGGTAAAAAAAAATATATTTTTTTTTCTCAAATCCAGAAACTTTGACATCACATGTATGCATAAGAGATTAAGTGAAATGCCAAAAGTAACAGTTTCAATTGGATTTCATTACTCTGTGATGAGGTTGTCCTCTGTTATTTTTGGTATAGCTCTTAATGAGCTGAGCAACCATGCCAGTCTAATAAGCATTTGCTTTGGAGTCTTCCTCTAATTTAGAAAAAATAGTTTTTAAAAAATCACAATTCATTTTGAAGAAGGAGTGACATAAAAGACTTGGTTACAAAGCAGAACTTTCCTTTTGTGTTCACATCTGTATGGACAAGAGGGCTATGTTGGTGACCTCCTTAACATTTCCTTTTTTTTCCTTTTCTTTTTTTCCTCTGGATTTCCGCGAAGCATGAACTGTTCTTTTAATGGTCTGGAACTAGACATTTCAGGGGGTGGAGGTGAAGAAAATGTGAGAGAGGAAAAATAATTTCACACTTAATACCTGATAGGGTGGGTCATTTTTGCAGAATGGAATATGATTTTTTTTAATTTCTTCACTGAGTAAAATACATTTGTCCCATGTTCCTTACACCTCATTGAGACATGAATGTCTCCTTTCTTCACGTACACTGGAGAAAGATGTCTTCACTTTGGAAAAGACTAAGTTAGACAAATAAGAAGGAGATTCTCTGAGCATTAAATTGCTTAACAAAAATGGCATATTTCATAACAGAAATGAAAAATCAGAAAGACCTCTCCATGTCTCTGGATGAATTCTTTGTCTAAATGAGTGCCACATGTCAGGGCTTCTCATGGAGAAAGGGGAATTTTTCCTGCCGAATCTCACATATGGTACACAGTCTAAATCAGATGGAGATAAAAATGCAAACAAACTATGCACGGTTTCATTATGCGGGCTCTTAGGATATTAATGCTGCCTGTTTATCAGAAAAAGCAATTTTTTAAAAAACGCAGAAAACACTCAATTTACAGCAACTAGGCCCACTCTGCCTTCCCAGTGAGATTATTACTGGTGAGGTAGAATGTAATCTCATTAAGGCATGATTTAATTTCCACTTCAGATGCTTTACTACATGCTACAAGTGGTAGGTGTTGTGAGACTTGAAAATCCATACAAATTTTGAGTTCAATACCTCAGAAACCTGTCATTCTCAAGGTCATAGACAACCTTTCCAATGCAGTGATGCTGCTCTGCAACTGGAGCCCTTGGATGCAGGACCTCAAATGCAAAAGATGGCAGGATTAGGTCCCAAGTCTCCCTCTTTACCTCCTTAAACAGCTTCTTCACAGAGTCCTGAAAGTCCTTGGTGGGCATAAATCCCTTCTTTAAAAACACAAAAAAGTTAGTAAAGGGGAAAAATTTTCTTTTTTTTAACCAGTGTTTGAGAAGCAAGACTATATAGCTAAGAGTATATTACCTTAAAATCCTCACAAATAGTGATGTTAACATATATCTTTTTAAAATAAAATTAATTCTGATATTCCTTTAGAGCTATCCATTAAAAAAAAAAAAAAACCACAAAAAAAAAAAACCCACACCACCCCACCAACCCATGATTACCTTTTGTTTCATAAATTACTTTTTCTCCTTACCCTGCCTTTCAGTCTTCCAGGAATAGCCTGGCATATGCTCGGGTGTCTGTTATAAATGGAGATTAATAAAGCTTATGCTTTAAAGGAGTTTAATAAAGTCCAGAACAAATTAAACCAGAAGTAGCACAACAAAAAGCCTATTAATATTGCTACACCAGGGACCTCTTAAAGGCCCATAGCTTTGGTGTATTCCAAGTTTCATCTTGCACTGTACCTTGAACAGGATGTGGGTTGAGAAGGTTTCACAATGCATCTGGTTCTCAATAAATCAGTCATTAACTCTTGGTTTAGTTTTCACTGAAATTGTTGAATTATCATTGTTCCCAATTTTATTTCTAGACCATTTTATTCCCCCATTAGATGTGTATTGCAGGGCACACAATGACATGCACTGTGTTTTTTTTTGATCTACCTCTACAGAGTCAGTAATTTTAATTATTCTAATAATAACCCTTACAGTTAGGAAATGTTTCTGCCCCAGTGCAGTACTTATACCCTCTTGGACCACCCAAAATAATTCCTTTTATCATGAAAATGTAATATTATTTTCAAGTTAGCCATTTGTTACTTTGGGAGTCAAAGAACAGAGTAGGATCATAGAATCATAGAATCATTAAGATTGGAAAAGATCTCTAGGATCATCAAGTCCAACCATCAACTCAGCACCACCATGCCCCCTAAACTGTGCCCTGAAGTGCCACGTCTATACACTTTTTTAACACCTCCAGGGACAGTGACTCCACCACCTCTCTGGGCAGCCTGTGCCAATGCCTGACCACTCTTTCAGTAAAGAATTTTTTCCTAACAGCCAATCTAAACCTCCCCTGATGCAACTTGAGGCCATTTCCTCTCATCCTATCACTAGTAACTTGGGAGAAGAGACCAACACCCACCTCACTACAACCTCCTTTCAGGTAGTTGTAGAGAGCAACAAGGTCTCCCCTCAGCCTCCTCCTCTCCAGGCTAAACAACCCCAGTTCCCTCAGCTGCTCCTCATACAACTTGTGCTCAGACCCCTTACCAGCTTTGTTGCACTTCTCTGTACAACGTCCCTGGGATGAGAAAAAGGAGAAGAGAAGGAGTAATTCGGCCATGTTCATTTTAATTTTCTATTAATATTTAAGGCACTTCACTGAATTTCAGATGAAGAACAATTACATGAATCAAAATGCTGAGCTAGTTAGCTGTTTAGCTTGCATTTTCAAAAAGCTGAATATATTTATTAAAATTTAATTAAAGTTCAAAAAAACAAAAGATAGAAAATAACTTTCAATATGAGTAATCATTCACAAATAGGAACAATCATGTAAAGGAAGCAAAGGCAAACATGTCCATATCATAGAGTTAATTTACTAACTCAGCAGAAAAGTATCTCATGCACAACCAGAGCAGTGTTAAGTCAACTGGCTATTTACTCTCAGGTATCTTGGGCTGAATCCACAAATGGGCGTAGGTATGGCAACTCTTCCCTTTGCCATAGCTAACTTTTGGGGCCAGTGTTAAATCCACCGTATTGACAAGTCTGAGTTAGCTGCCTTACATGCCTCCCACTGTGAGCAGGAAAGTTGGCAGCACAGAGCAAGGCTCACAGGGCAGCAGGGACAAAACAAGTTAAGGAAGGAGGGAGCACGTCTGCTGTCCTGCCTCTCTCCTCAACCTAAAATTTGCACTGAATTAGGCACCTGTGGGAAACTTGTCTTCGATCTCTTGCACTAGGCACCCACAGTTTCTGCCTGTGCATGCACAACAGGCTTATGGTTTCTCCTGAATCACAGCTGGAAGAAGCATCAGCACAGCTTATCTCATATGCATGAACCTGAGCAGAAAGCCTTCTTCCTCGGTGTTAAGATGCATCCTATCTTGGAGCCTGATGTTCTTCAGACCTCTTAAAGCTGGGACACTGGACAGTCCAGCATAGAAAATGCACAAAGGCTGGTGAGAAAGAAAAAGCAAGATGATGCATTACCTGTGACTTAAAAGCGAGCCTTGCTGGGGGAGGAAAGATGTTGATGATGGCCAGACACACTTATGTAAGACAAATGTCTATCCTATTAGGTTTGCACGCACAGAACAATACATACCTACCTTTTATTGACCTTCACCTCTCCCCTTGGAGGCCCTTCTCCGCTCTTCATTCATTCTCCATGAATTCTAGGGAGTTTTCCATCCTCTGATATCTCATACTTTTGGTAACCTTCCCTCAGCCTCTCTGGACTTAGCTCCCTCTCTGTCTCATCACTGGCGCTGTTCGAATGAGACAGACAAGTCATGCACTCCAGGTTGTCCCCATCTTTTTTCCTCTCACAAGACTTCCTTGCCTGAAGTGGAGCACCCACCTCAGTCACTCCCCAGCCCAGCTCTCTGCTCAACACCGTAGCACACAACCATGGACCAAGGGTGAGCTGTGAGAAAGCATACAGTGTACATTGAATTCCTTTGCTGTTAGGGTCAAACTTATATCCAAATACCACATTCAGCAAGAACACTATTCCTGGACATCATTCTTCACGTGAAACTCAAACCCTGTTTTGCCATGCTTTCTTCTTTCAACAAAGAAAATTATAGCATGATAGGCAATAAATTGGAAGAAATGTTAAAAGATTATTTGAAGAGATATCAAAAAATCCCAAAACTTTTCTCCTCAACATAAGCTGGAATCAATTTCATCTGAGCTAATCCTGATATGATGTGTGTGCAACCTATTCTTAAACACCTCCAGTACAGCAATTCTGCAGAATTCCTCAATATTTTATTTAAGACCTCAGTTATCTTTACAACCAGGAAGTTTTTCTGCATGTATTACTTAAATCACCCTGGAGTACAGTTTATTCTTTTTCCGTTCTAGATACCTTTATGTGTTTTAATTACTGTTATTGTATATCTTCTCGGTGTTATTTTCCAGATAAACACAGTTTTTCTAGTCTTTCCCATATCTCAGGCTTCCTAGTCTAGTCTGGATCCTTGTCAACTGTTTTATGGCTTTCTTGGCATACAGTGCCCAAAATGGTCATGCGTCTGCTGCTGGGGCCTTGAGAGAGGAAGGATGGAGTGGAAGTATTATTTCAAATGGGCCCACCAAAACGAATTTGACTCATTTCACAGTGAAGTGTGAGTCTTGGTGAGTGAGCCTGGCATAACAGCAGTAAGATTTTTGAAAGTTCTTAGTATTTTCTTAACTCTTTTTTTTTTCTTTTTTTTTACAGCAATGGTAGAAGTTTTGGTACTTTTTGAAAATTTGAGCCTTCAAATGCATGTTAGCAGCATTATACAGAATCAAACCATCATTTGCAAGAATATCCCTGAGTAAGCGATGGCCAAAGGCTGATGTCAGCTCTTACATCTGATACTACTAATCATTGAATATGCTCCTATAATTTTTAGTTGGAGGATAGATTTCAGTCTTGATCCTGCAAAAGACTGTATACACCACCTAAGCCATATTTATGCATAGTATTAAGGGGGGCTCTCTGCAATGGGATTAGTTTCTGCTATGTAGAAAAACAGTTGACTTTATAAGGTGGAAAGGAAGACCGAAGAAATTTTGGGGTTCCCAGAAGCTATAAAATATCATTTTAGCCAAAAATAGTTCTTGTAGGAAAAAACATTCCCTTTGTCTAACACTTTCCAAAATGGAATAAAATCTTTAAATGCACTAAAAGTTTTTATACCATGGTATTCTACAAGGTTTTAAATTATAGGTTCCTGATTCTTCCATCCCTAAACAGTAGCCAAATATAATAATGTAGGGAATATAATGCCAGTTTAGCAGGTTTGGAAATAATGTTGTTGTGTTTCTTAATACAGAGCACTTTCACATGCTCCCTTCTGTGAGACTTTCAAGAATGGTGATGTGGCAATGTATAGTTGGCAAGGTACACTCCATGACAACGGTTAATTAGTAAATAAATGATCCCAGGCCCATTTCCACTGAGTTTCAGTTGTAATAGCACAGTATGCAGGTTTAAGCTCCAAGCTGACTAATTCTAACAGTTATAAATGAAATGTTGCTTCACTTTGATATATCCTTTAATATCTTCCCTTGACAAGCAACGGACCCAGGATCCAGATATAGTTCTGGTCTACAGCACAGCGACTCTAAACTGTAGCAACAGCTAGTGAAACTTACTGAGATGGTAAAACAATTTATACATTTACAAATTATTTTAGAGAACACATTGAAGCTGTTTATTCACAAAAGGTCTACATAAGGAGCCAGGACTGTCTGTCTGCCTCAGCCTGTGTTAAACCTACACAGAAGAGACTCCTGCACATCCTGATCCTGACATCAAGGAGAAGAAAAGAGGCTATAGGAGCTCACACAGGGATTCACCGCACCATGTGGTCATTTCTAGTAGGAATTTGCGCTTTCCTCTCTGACTTTGCTCTAAGGCAGAGTAGGAGCACTTATATGGGAAGTTACAAATGGGAGACAATTCAAGAAGTTACTACCTTTCAATAACAGCTGGGGGAGATCCCTTAATGCAACAGCGTGTGTAAGGATTCAGCAGGTACAATTCGCTGGACACTGGCACAAATTTTGCATGCTTGCAATGATGGTGAATGTATGCTGCCATCTCACCGAGCAGGCATAACCTCAGGAAGACAGGTTCACCTGGCAGTCTGGGATCGGAAGTCTCCATTGAACTCTCTGCTAAAAGTCCTCTGCATGACCTGGGCAAGCCAACCTTCACCTCACCCAGCAGGACCTGTCTGACCCTCTCTCTCCATCTCCCTCCATTCCATATGGGGGCACTACCTTTGGTATCGTGCTGATACAAGACTATCTTGGGTACAATGCTGACACAAACCTTCTATTTTAATAACTTGAACAGCACAATTCCCCTGCAATTTATAAAATAAGGAAGTAGCTAGTGGCCTTTTTTAAATTGCTAAGCACACTATCTAGGTCAACCAAGCTTCATCACAGATTCTAGGTCAAGATTTTCACATGCTGAGGGAATTCATATGTCTTTTTCCTGTCTTGTTTCTCTGGTCTCTAATAGGGGAGAAATTTATGCTTCAGCCTTAGGATACTTCCGTTAAAGTCAACAGGAAGGTACAAATGCCTTAAAAAGCAAACTTGATTAACTTGTGTGTTCATCAAACCACTTGTTTGGACAGATCCATATGCTGATCCCTATCCATGTTGCTACCATCTTCTAAATAATAGAACTTAATAACAAGGAGACCAAATTATCTGCTGCTGTACGTCAGCAAAACATCAAGGAACTCAATGAAGATTCACACACACTGTGAATCTGATTCAAAACACAGCATTTTCTACATGTACAAGTCTGGAGGTTGGCTGAAGAATAAGATCCCCTCCTTTCAGACACAGAACTTCTATTGATGCCAGTGGGAAGGCCCGGGATAGTATAAATATTTTACACACATGCTGGTATATCCTGTGTTTGTAGAAGAAAATGTTTATTTAATTTAAAGTAAATGCGTGTAGTGGGTCACATCCTCAACCTGACTGCACTGGTTTCTCTGCCAGAACCAGGTCATCTTCGGGCGCTGAAAGACTGCACAACTTTTTTGGATGCTGAAGGCCACAGAGAAGCGTGAGAATATTTTAAGGTTCATAATATATAAAAATACTTTTACTGTTTATATAACCTGTAACAATCATAGCCATGGAATATTAGAAAGGATAAAAGGAAGACAATAGCACAGAGGCTTCCACAGTCTGCTTAACATGAAATAGAAACTCATGATCATATAATCAGATTCCTACACTTCTGTGAAAAGGATATTTTTAGGACAAGAGAGAAAATTAAATATTCAGTATATGTTTTCCATAAAAGAAGATGCATGTATACTAAACCTTCTTGTCTGAAATTGATGTAGATAATCTTCTGACTCTCATCAGCTCTTACTGTTCTGAAAAGAGTGAAAAATCCACCTATTATATTTTCTGCTATTCATTGCTGTTGCACTTTCTAATAACATATATAGTGACAGTATGTTTCCCCTCATTATGACAGTCAGCTGAGTAAATGTAAGTGCAAGTGTTTGGGTTTTTTAAGCATATTTTGTAATTTTTAGGTTGCAATTCATTGGAAAGGTTTATTTCCTAAGCCACAGTTTGAAAAAAAAAAAACACTTTAAAAAAAAATCTTAGCCAAATTTCTCTAAACTTCATTGTACCAAAAATCACACCAAATACTTCACAAGATCTGTTTTATATCTCCAATGCCCAAACTTCTTTCTCTTGAGTTGATTTCAAATATATCATGGTACTTTGTTGCAGCCCTGCTTCACCTGTGTGAAAAGCAGGTGCGAGCAAGTAAAATTTGAAAGACTGCCAATAACTATCTATCTTCAGCATAGTTCCAAGCAGTGGTTCATATTGGTTTGTACTTTCACCCATTCTTAATCTCCAAGGATAGAAAACATGCAAAGGATGCAAATATACTGGTTTAAGATTAGAAAAGTTGTCTTTGAGTCTTATCTCTTCCTTAACCCTGGCCACAGGTTTTTGCAATATAAGTTCCTGCTTCAAGACCAACAGCTGTTTCACTAGAGTATATCTTTAGAAAAATAGTCACAATCTCAATCTTGTCAATCAATCAATAGTCTACTGATAAAGGGTGCAAAAATATGTGTCATCCCTAATACCAGATATCCACAGTTAAAACACAGGCCCTATTTTTACTTGATATGTGTTTGACTTTACCTTCAGGCTGTTGGATATTGCTATACCTTTCTCCTCAAGACTGAAGAGTCCACTGTTGATGATTCCCATTGCTTATGTAGATATTTCAGAGTATCACCAAGTGACCCTCTAACATTTGTTCTGGAAATAAATTAACCCCTGCATCTCCTTTGTTATAAAACTGCTTCTATAATGTTGTTTTCATCTGAAATCACCTAGTTTATTATCTTCAGCCTTCTTGAGTTGTGAATACTAGAACCACATACAGTTTTGCTGTAGCATTGCTCCTCCACCAAACACAAAGGTAATGCCGCCTCTCCATTCCCAATCATATACCACCATTCACATAATTTGTTTTGTGTTTTGTAGCCAAACATTAAAATGAGAACCCACAGCCACAAAAAAACCAACTTCTTTTACAATTTTCTTTCTTCCCAAGATAGACCACTCAGCCTCAGTGTCTTTCTGCAAGAGACGTGTTTCTTGATACATAACCTTAAATACAGTTGCACTAAAGAAATATGACCTATCTCTATAATTCATCTTTCCCATCATTCTTGTCACCAACAGTTATTATTAGCACCATTATTTGCTCTTTGCAAACCATGGATGATATTGTTAATGTTAATGAACTTCTGTGGGAACATTGTCATGCAGTGATGATTTCTCATTTCAGTTTATATCTGAGCCCTATGACTTAATGAAGTCTTCATCTATTTCACATATGACACACTAGTTTTGAATCAGTCTATCTTATTAATAATCACTATACCATGTGATTCCTTGTCAAACAGCTTGTACAAGTCCAGCTATATTCCATTAACATTTATTCATTCCACTAACCTTCATTCAGAGGCGAAGAAAGTAAGTTATAGACAGACTGAATTACATTTACTAGCAAGGAACAGTTTCACAAAGATTCATAGGCTGACATCTGCTTTCCATCCCAGGGGACCCTTAACCTGCCATGCTGGAGTCCAATTCCAAGTTTCAGGTCAACTTTTGGACTTGGACTCTGACTGGAGTAGCTTTTTTTGACCAAGGAAGGGGTACTTCTACATTCAATGTCCATCCTACCAGTTTATTCATTTTCAACCATATTATCAAACATTTTCATATTAACCAATTTTTCAAACTTCCAGTGGGTAGTTGGTATGTCTGAAGAAGCCTAATGTAATTTTATACAAATGGTATAACAAACAGGGAAAATAATTGTATCAAATCTAAAATTTTTATAGTTTTGCTGGCAATGGTGACTCATTTGTAAATGAGAGAAAAGATAGAGAAGGCTCAAAATGGAGATTGTCACCATGAGTTGGATTTACAGCCAGACTCTATGGACAGTGCTCACACTATATTTTTGTCTCACTCTCCACTGAGTTTTGCCAATTTTATCGATGTAGTGCCATAGTGATTTTCTCTTCAGACAGTGCCACTTCATGGAATAATAATTGGGCAGCAGAACCATTTGGTCCAGTGAGACATGTAATGACAGAAACTTGGACAAATGCAGTTTACCTACTTCTCATTTGGACAATAGAAAGTAATACAATTCATCCTGGAAAACCCTGCCAATAAACCTACCCACTTTTCTGTGTATCACAATATCATTGATCCAAACTGTGCAAGGAATTCTACTGAAATCAGGGAGGAAACTCACTCAGTGGCAGCTTCTGCATTGTGTCTTTGCAGCATGGCTGCTTTCCCAGCAGATGTTGCTGTGCTATTTGAGGAAGATTCAGCCAGCAATGCCACAGTAGCGTAGGGCCAAACTGTTAGGAGGTGTGACTTTGCATTCCTCAGCGTCACAGCAGGAGGTATCATTTGTGCAAGGAATTGGGGACTAGCAGTGTGTCCTACATAGCTGGCCATGGTCCTTGCTACCCAAGCATACTTGTAACCAGCGCATGTTCAGCAGCCATACGCCAGCTCATCACAAAGTAGTCTAGGCCTGGAAGAGTTCAGAAGTGATTTTTCCCTCTCCCCTTCAAACTCCATGACGAGCAGATCAGCCAGACCCTGAGAGCTGACATTGTCTGCACATTTATTCAATCTCCTCTGTATCTCTTACTTCCTAAGTCCCTCCACCCATTTCTCAAGAAATGAGAAATGTCTTTCTTAACAGGACTTATTAAGAGATTCAGGTGCCAAAGCCAGTCAGCAATTCATTCATTGTGCTGATGCATTCAAGCTCTCAACACCACTAAAAGATATACACAAAAAAGTATGATTTCAAAATCTGCACCCTTAGTCTCTGAAACGAATAAAACACAGTAGAGAAAGTCTAGTAGAAAAGAAAAAATGAAAAACAAGATGTGGAACAGAGTAAGAAATGGAGTGCTGAATTTCTTTCAGATTAATTACAGACCTTTGGAAAAGAGGGGAGAGAAGTAGTCATACAGACATCCCAGAAGAGTCAAGCTCCACACCTAGGACTGGAAGTGTCTGTCACCTATAGATCATGCATGAGTGCAGACATCGGTAGAGATTAATAAGCATTAAGGAGAAGGAGAAATTTGTGAGATTTTTAAAGTTAAAAAGCATACAGAGTTCATGATCAGATTAATGTTTTATGGGGAGAGATCTAGCTTATCGGCCTAGTATGTTATGGCTTACCCTTACCTAATTTCTCTGATATAATGCCGCATTAAAAATAATGTGTTATGCATACAGTAGGATTATAATTTGCAATGCTCAGTTTCACCCTTCATATATAAATGTATGTGTTGTCTTGTGAGGAATATTCTAAATTCAGGATAGCTCTAGCCACAGTATACGGGTGCCCAGGCAAATGTTCAGGGCAGTGGAGTTCAAAAAGTGGCAAGAATCTATTTTGACAGGTCTCACAAAGAGACTTAATGGTGTTACCAACTTCAGCTGCCTCTATACTCCCTCTGATCACGGTACTCCTTCAGAGCAGAGCTGCTGTCAGCAGACATGTGCCTAAGCAGTAGCTTCCCCAATTTACACATCTGCAATAACAGCGTACTTGTGCAACCACAATTAACATCCACATGGGTTTACTGAGATGGTATTTGAACATGGAAAAGAGCAGCCTGTGGGAAGGAGGTCCAGAACTGATCCCACCATGACGTAATTCTGACATTACCCAAGCAGAATAACAGTCTAATGTCCAACGTCCTGACGTAATGGCTAAATTATGGTTAAAATACCGAACTCCACTTCTGCAGGTACAAATGATTGGCCTCAGAGCATACTTCTAACAGTTTAGCATCCATGGATTTCACACACAGTTAAGAGCGCTGAAATGTGCTGGCCTCTCTCCACCCGTTGAAAAATGGTTACTGAGCACCTGAACCTTATTTAGACTTTTCAGGCATGAAGGAAGAAAGAGAAACATGGATGAAACTAGATGAGGCTTTAGTTTCACAGTTGAAAATTAATTCTCTTTTTCAGTGTTCAGGGAGCCTTTACAGCACCCTGTGAGCACACACCTATTTATGAGGAAGACACCCTTTCAGAATGGAAAAATAGATGCATGAACAAATCCTCATCACATCTGTCTGTGAGACCTGCCCAGGCACTCTGAAAATTGCCTGTGTCCAGTCACTGTCTCTTCATGGTTGATCTTGGCAGTGGCTGGTAAGGAGGGAGGAGAAGGGAAGAGCCATTACTCCCAGGTTTTCACACAGCCGCAGTCCCAGCAGGCTGTGACTGCAGAGGCGGGGCTGCTCCAGGGACCTGGGAGGAACAAGACACCCCTGGAGAAGTGGCCGGCACCAGCTAGCCAAACCCAGCAGATGCACCGGCTGCAGGCAGCCCTGAAAGTCCCTGTGTAATGGTGGCTTCATGACTAATAAAATATCGACCCTTTTGCCCCCATCAGTGTCTTCTTTTGCTGCCCCTTCCTCACTCTCGTCAGTTATGGTGAAACACTCCCTGCAAGCGGTGATGGCTGCAGAGAGTCAGGGAGAACTGAAAGGGATAGGGCAAAGTTTCCCTGGGCAGCGCAGAGGGTGCTGGCACCGAGCAGGAGGCTGTCAGGGCAAAAAAGGAGGTTTAGGCTCCTTTTATCACCAGATCCATGGGAACTGCCCTGGGCTCCTGCCTCCTTCCTCCCCCACCATTTTGGCAGCCCCTCTGTGCTGTCAGGCACAAGCAAACCCTCCATTAGTCAGAGGAAAAACATTCAGAAGTACTTGATATGGATTTATTCAGTATAGCTTGTAACCATATTTTGAAATGAGAGATCAATGACACTGCATATATACCATTATTTTTCATACAGAACAGATTCATTTTCACACTTGGCATGCAATTAAACACCAGAGTCATGAAGAAGCACAGTTTCTAAAGGCCAGCACATTTCATGCTGGGAGAGCACTGTACAGCTACCCCCTAATTACATGCAATACAGACCACAGCAAGGCACATACAGCATGTGATAGTTTGATTAAAGTGAACACCGTGGCAAATAAACCAAATGCCTAAAACTCTGAATATTACCTAAGCTAAACATATGAAGAAGAAATGCAGAAAACAGATCTGACAAGTCCTTGAGCAACGTTTCAGCTTCTCATGGCTTCAAATCATTTTCTCATGTTGGGACTGTTATTTGCTCTAAAGTGATTCTTATGTGAGGGCAAATTCACTGTAACCTTTCCCACATGCCTGCTCGGCAGCATGTACGTGGCTTAAAAAGAAAATTCCACGCTCTGGAAAGCCCACCAGCACACCAGCATTAACTGCAAATTTCCTTCACCTTCCTTATGCTTCTCTTCATTAATCTCCTCAGAGGTGCTAATTACCTGCACTAGTTGTGTCCAAAAACAAGCCGCTTTCTCTTGCAAGCGGATTTTCTCTCCTCAGCTGAGTTTTCAGAGACAACTGCAGGAACAGGGGCTGCATTTCACCTATGAGGTACATTTACATAGTGAGACAGACCCTTGCTTCTCTGCTTTTACTTCACCAAGCTAGGCAGGAGCCAGTTGCATCCCAAGAGTCATATGTCTCTGTAAACCCGGGATTGTGCCAGGACACATCTGCCATGTGGCCACTGCCATACCTGACCAGCTCGGGGTACAGCAAAGCAAGTACACATCTCTTGTGCCTAATGTACGGCTTGAGCAGAAGGAGAAGGGATTTCTCAAGGTCCCTACCTACAAGTGACTTTTGAGCTGCATGCTCTGTTGGCGTGTTGAAGTTCATTCCCCCAGGAGCAGTCAGCCTGCCCCATGCACCAGAGCCCATAAGGATCAGTTGTGCTATATTCATTCACCCATTCCTATATGCTCTGGGACAACTTCCCACCACGGGGGTGCACAGAAGATATATCACCTCTGCAACCCACAATGCTGTTTCGTTTCACTTTTGCATAAAGTAGGCAAAGTGGTGGGGAAATACTCTGTTTGCTCTCACCTTAGGGACCCACATTTCAGGCTGAGACAATCAGGCAGTGTGGCCTGGATGCTCCAGGGTTTATGGAAATTTTCTGAAATCTTCTTCTATACTGAATGTATTCTTCCCAACATAATCAGAGTCTTTCTATCCCCTCCTCATCCCCCTCCCCCTGCACCTAAAGCAGCTCCTTCCCTCTGGCTTCCAAGAGCTCCTCTTTCCAAGCTATATTTTATCAGGGGAGTCTCAGTTTTGGCACGTTTTCTTCTGGGCTCAGCTGGCTGATGTCTTCCCATCCCATGCATTCCTCAGGTCAAAGGTATACCCCAAAATGTACTCACTCCCTCTAACCCAAGGGAAGCATTGGAAATTGTCAGATTTGAGGACAGCAGCTGGATCAGCAAAGACAGCCAAGACTGTAGAGTCCACATGATTAATTTCAGGGAGGTACTTATTGAAATCATGTTAGCTTTAAAACAAAAAAAAAAAGAAGGGGGTGGGGAGGAGAGGTCAAAATTTGGGCTGAGGTTCATGGCAGTTGCTATTTTTATTGAAGTAGTTTGCCCATCCCTGGTGGATTTGTGCTATCAAAATCATTTCGATGCTGGCAACAGCCTGCAATGTCAGAAACACAGAAGTATGATTTCACTGCAGCACTAAGCCAGGGGAGAATCTGGATTGTGAAGGAGCAAGCTCTGACCAGAACACAAATAGTTTAAGAGCTCACAAATACAATTTTGTAGAAGTAATTCTTTTTTCCTGAAATGCTTCTTTTCCCCACTTCCCGTATTACAGCCCAGGACCACTTCTTTTGTGCCTTTAGGCTCCAGCATTGCAAAGAGGGGGCTGAGGGTGGATAGCCCTGGGGACAGCAAAACAAGTAGCAGAAAGGGAATAACTTTTATTCTTGGTCTTCACACAAAAACACTGTAATCTTTTCATTTTAATGAGTGAAAGAATGGCATAAAATACAACCCTCTATATCTAAGATTCATGTTGCAGAAACTCACCTATGGTAAAGTCTTTTATGGCCTGAGAAACAAATAAAAAAACATCTATGAATGAATGTATGTTTAAGGAGCATAGATGAAAGGAGTATAAGGCAGCAGAAAACTTATGGAAAATGTGTGTCTCCTGCAATCAGTTTTCCATGAAGAAGGATCTCCTGAGGCAGCACATGCAAAATGGAAAGACCTGGGTATTGCTGGAAATAGGGATTTTATTTTGGCATTAAAGAATTTGGTTTGCGCTAACAGAAACAAAACTCCTGTGTAACCTGATGATGGTGATGCATAAATTATCTGTGCCCTACAGACTATTTAAAAAACAAAACCTGACTTTGTTTGGTTGATTTCACTTTTTCTAGTGCTGCAAACACAAGTGTCAACTTACATGAAGTGGAAAAGGTGTTTAGTGGTCAGGAAACATGTTCTTTCTAGTGCACAAGGAATGCAACTCTCAGGCAGAAATAGCCCACCAAAAAAAAAATTTGTGATTTATTATTCTGATTTACAAGGATGACAACTGTTACCTTTTGTAAAAAAACACCACTTTTACATCATTGCAGAAACTTCTAGACACCAAAGAACAAAAAGCAAGGTTTTACTATCTTGCAATGGCAAAGTAAATTGAAGAGTGGGTTGAAAAAAAAAAAAAGCCCTATATGCCTATTTCTCTTTCTGAAGAGCTACAGGAAGGTTCTGTGTTCACTTTATGTCCAAGTGAACTTCTTACCACGGCCAACCTCAGCTCAGTTCCTCTAGAACTGACGCTGTTGTGTGTCATGACACAAACTAACAGGTCCTGCTGCTAAAACACGGAGTGCCTTAAAGAAGTTTTAATCAACGTGGTGCTTAAAACAGCAATGGCAGACAGCGGCTTGTAGCAGCTGCAGCATAGCTAAGCCACAGCTTGCAACAGTGAGAAACCTTGAAAACAAACCTTTGCACCAGGGCCTTCACAAGCAGAGGGCAGCTTAATCGAAAATATAGGAGGGATGTCTCTCTAAACTAATGCAAACTGTAAAAGTCAGGAAGTCCTACTGTGAGGAACCAAACAGCTCAAGGACTTGCACAGGCATCTGTCAGAAATACTCAAGATGAGAAGCCTTGAGTCAGAGGGCTGAAACAGATGAATTCCGTCCTAGTTCTACTTTTCTACCATTTTTCTTCACTAGGATACAGAGAAGTTCTTTACCACCACTAAACACCGTCACGTACGTACTGCAGAGTGGCTATTTTTAATAAATATTCCAAGAAACCTTGTGTTAACGTCTTTAGGATTATGAAAGAGTAATATAAAAGACAAATGTATTCTTTAAAAGTTATATATGCTGTCAGTACCTCGGGGTACTGAAGAATTCTATCATGAAAGAATGAAAACTGAACATATATGACAATAGAAAAAACAGCTTTGATTTCTTGACAGTTACCATTCACTGTCTAAAGGTACGTAACAAAGCAGTAAAACAGATATTATGCACCACAAGCTTTTTCTTCATTGTTTTTCACAAAGTTCACAGATTTCTTCTAAAGTAAGAGCAAATGTAACTTGACAGAGCCATATGTCTCCAACATTCTGCAAAAAAGCAAAGCACTTTCATAGATGAAGTAGAAATAATGCGGCTGAGGTCACCTGGCAAAAATTTGGGGGACATAATGTGAAACTTCAGGCCCAGGTCAAGATGACCAGAATGTGGTGGACAGTCACTTCACTTTATTGATATATATTCCATTTCATAGCTTAGTGTAAATGCTATTAAAGCAGCTGCTGAGTACAAAAGTAAGCTGATGTACCAGACAAGCCTTAGTGTCAGAGAGGGCTGGAAGAAACTTTTTTTTCTTATATAGGTCACATTTGCATTACATCAACAGTAGTCACTCATCAAATCCAGCTAATATTGTTTGGGAACATGTCAGAGCTACTATAATAATACAAACATTTAGGCTGCATTGGGAATACACTAAATACACAATAAACTATTTCCAGTACAAAAACAATGTGGGCAGTTTTCTGGCTGAATCAAAACTAACAAGAAAATAAGGAATTGAACGTAAAAAAAAAAAAAAAGCAGCAACAAATCTGGTTTAACAGCTGCACAGCAAATATGTTAATAATGTAAAATCATTGAGTCCATCAACCCATCCACTCCTTTCTTAATGTTTTCCTGTCGCATAATGGTTAATCCTCACAAAACTACAGGAGTCATCTACAAGACTCTTTACAAAGACATTCATGCTGCAGTGCACAAATACAGCCTGACTTGCAAACAGCAAGGGAAGATAATAATAAGGTAATAGAGAAGGTACAAAACACTCTGATCTCTTATGAGCTGCTGAGTCTTTTTATTTAAATTATATTTCATATATATGTGGCAGGAAGAACGTAGGTGGTTTCTTTGACCCTGGTTGATCTGAGGACCCAGGTGTTTCTGATAACAGAAGAATCCTTTTGTCCTCATAACATTTCATCTCTCTTGCTTCAATATCTGGTTTCTCGCTAAACATTTGCCTTGAAATCTGTCCCAAGGGTGCAGGGCTGTATGATCCCCCATGACAGCAGCTGTAAGGTAGTGTGCAGAGGGTTAGCTCTATTACTGCAGAGTACAACTTTCCCAAACTCTGCTGTCCTCCATCCTCTTAAAGAAAAGTCAAAGCCCACTGGTTCCTTGAGAGGCTCTCCATTAGCCTTCCTTGCTGCATTAGGCCATGGGGAGATAAAAACCAGTTTCTCACTGCAGTGACAACAGGAATCAGAACATCAGTGCTCTCCTTGAGGAGACAGTTTGTTTTTAACACAAAATTATCTCAAAGACTTGTAAAAGGTGAAGAAAGAGAACAGACAAAGATTGGACTGTATTACTACACTGGCTCTCAAGATGAAGCTACTAATAGTTGTACTATTAGAATAGAAAGGAGAGAAGAAAAAGGCTAGTTATATTTTGAAAAGATAAAATGGGATAGAAGACACACCTGCAAAAGGCTAAAAACCAAAAAGCCTGCAAATCCTCATTTCTTTCAGTGAACAAGCACTTAGCCAAAGATAATGAGGGTCCTTTGACCGACTTTTCTGTACACTGCCTTTGTTATCTCCTCCTGCTCTTGCAAAGGTTTTTCTCTTCCCTTTCTCAGCAGCTGTTGCTACAGGCAAAATCAGTGTCTTCTTCACCATTTGCAGGAAATTACGGTGCTAGACATCACTCCATTCACAAATTGTGGCTCCACAATGACTACAGTGATGTGAAGCCCAAGTAACCCAACTGGTTTTAATTTACATCAGGTAACTGGATTTGCGCTTGTGCCAATGGGAACAGTACCTAGCCCAGAGAGCCAAGCCATAAACAGGTGGGAAGAGGTTTGGAGAGAGTTCATCACCAGGGATATGAGAAATGTGCGCGTGAAAAGAGTTTAGTCAGCAATCAGTCACCTCTAATTTTTTTTTTTTAACCACAATGGGTTTATCCAAGAGCCCTGTAGACTTTTATCTGGGTACATTACGCAACCCTGTCTACTACAGCATTAAAAGGCAGGTGTATTCAGAGACACGCATGCAGAGATCATTTGCAATCTCTGAATCACAGCAATGTTTCTGCTGGCTCTTTGCTCTGCCACCTGTACACTCATCGTTAAGTCAGAGCACAGACCGGCCGGCTGATCGTACAAGTTCAGAAAATCAAAGCCAGGCAGATGATGGCGTGGGAGGCTGAGTATGAATTGTTGCAGGGCTCTGACTAACGCTCCGGCAGGGAAGCGCGCAGGAAGCTGTGCAGAGCCAGGAAGGACACTGCCCCGGTGCTTCCTTTCTGCCACTTCAAAAATATCGACTAACAGACCTCTTTAAAAAAAAAAAAAAAGTGCTTTGGACAGATCCTGACATTAGCTCTTGGCCTTTGCCTCATATTATCTTACCGAAAAATAGAAGGAAAGTACTGCAAGTAGTTAATAGCTTCTCTTAAACAGGATGCTGAGGATAGTGATTACAAGGCACTCTGTAGAAAAAGACTTTGAAACATGCAAGCTGTGTATTCACAGTCTGGGCATGAATGCAGTTTGTACATGTCCTTGTAACTGTTTTCTGAACCCAGAACACTGTTTTCTTTTACTTACTCCATTCCTAGTCCCTCTTCATATACTCTCTCTCCACATATTGTTTTAAAATAGAATGTCAAACAAACAAACAAAAAAAAAGTCTTTGTACTTGTGATACTATATGCAGTTATTTGTATTGCCTTTAGGTTCAGAGCTCACAGACGCTGTGTGATTGGAAACTCGGAGACATGCTGAAGGCTATGTTTGAGACAGCCACTGAGTCAATCTGTGACCTTGAGCAAGGCACTAGATCTCTCTGTGCTTCTACTAGTCATGTCATAAAACTGGGGAAAAAACAGCACCCCAGTGAAATGCAGATGCTTCACCAGAGACGAAGTTACCTCCCTAAAATAACACACGTAGAGGCATACATACAAATGGGCCTCATACGGTCTTTCCTCATTTTGGTAGCTGCTTTGCTAAACTTCTGCACAGTTTTACATCCGTCCTACTGGTGTCAGAATATTGAATTTACACACAAAGGCATATCTGATCCACAGCTGAAAACTAGCCTTGATAAAATTCAGCTTTATGCAAAGTGCCATCATAAGCCTTGCTGAGCACTCAGCCTAAGCCATTGCAAGCAGGACTTAAAATAGCAGGAAGCTTAAACTTAAGAAATGGCAGCTCTGTTATTGCTCCTTGTTTTAAAATTGATAGGTTTGACCTTTTACATTTATCTTCTGTGGTCATTAATCAGCTCTGAGGTGAAAGCTGAAGTTACAACATGCTATGCCCTTTCACTATTCAATTTTAGTTAAAATTCTGATCTTGCACTTTGTTTAATATTCCACACTGAGAGTGGGGTGAAATGGTCCCCAGGAGCTTGAGAGTCCATGCATAGCAAACCAAGTGCCAGGCATTCATTGTTAAATTAATTAACAAAAGTGCGCACTGAATTACATCGTCTTTTAAGGTTGTAAAGGGATTTCACTCCTACCTACCAGCTACCTCCAGAAAAGACTTTAGGATTTATAAACACTATTCCAGCCACTGTACCCTCTACAAAATTTCAGACAGAAAACCTCAAAATCCTTCTTCATAAATTCTTGAAACTCGGACTCTTTGATCAACATAACTGTACCATTCAAGGATTTTTGTAAATCCTGAGTGCCTTGGGAAATGCAATGTACATGTAGCAAAAAGGCTACCTAATGGCCATATGGAATGTAGTTTATTCTTGCCCACTTTCAAGTTACATAGAAATGCCTGTATGAAATGTCTCCAGGGGCCTAGCGCGAGACAGATATAAAATCAGGAAATGGATAGAGAGGGGAACAGAGGAGCAGCTTTAAATGTTGAACTGCCATTCACATCAGCTGGACTTTGAGTCAAAAATTAGGACAGAAATGGATTATCACCTTTTATAAAGAGCAAAAGTCTCTGACATGATTTAAAGCTTGCGTCATAGGTACAATCAGACCTCAGTCAATGCATGCTGTACTATCTGCAGGGCTCCACACACAGAAAAACTAAGCAGACTTGAGGAACCTTAATAATATACAAAGACGCAACGCATGACCTTCTTATTTGTTTTTCAACCAAACACTATCTAAAAGAACGAGCGTTTAAAAAGTTTGATGTTGATTAGCCAGGTCTGACTGTAATTAAGTTTATGAATAGAGAGAAAAATGCAAAATTTTATTAACTGTGGAAGGAATGTTAGGTCCTTAACTGCCCAGCAAGTTCGTGAAGACAAAGGAGATCAGTTTACAAGGGTTAAGTAAACATAATATTTTACATTACAGTTCAAATGAATCCAATTTCAACAAGACTGTGTAAGAGTCTAAAAATTGGTTTACCAGATTGAACATTTTTATGAACATTAAAACCCATTACATTGCTCTGAAGTACAGCTACCGAACAGCCAGAGCCACATAAAGAAACCATTTGTTTCTTAGCCCTATGGCTGAATTGCTTCTAGCCTCCTTGCTATTCATGTCTGGTGGGTTCCCTGTATTTATTTTTACACGCCTACGTGTTGTGCATTTTGTATTCCTTTAAGTTTCCAAGGTCATGTCAAAACAAAATGCATTCCTGAGTGGGTCAGCATAGGAATAGCCACACCAGACATTAACGTAATAACTTGATGCTTACTGCAAATCTGAGAAAAGTAACCAGCTGTTGTGAAACACAAATTTCTGGTAAGGGAAGGAGGCAGTACGTGAACACAGCGCTCTGAAAAGCGCTGGCTTAGCAGTAATTGACCTTAAGGTCCTTTATTTATATATAGAATAGACACACATTTATAGCCTGCCAATTAGCACTAATTATGATAGCAATACTTCATTCAGATTAACGAGTCTGAATGAACCACTGAACATCTTTGGAGAGGAAAAGTCCTTTTAAGCACTTTTCAGAAGATTTCCAGCACTGCAAAGAACTAGACGACAGATACTATAAGTGTGTATCCAATGGTGATAGCTCACCATTTGAGGGAAAACAAGTATTAGATAATGGAGATACTGTTATACAACATGGCACAAACAGAGTGGATCCTGTGTGCCTCCTGTAGCATGCAGTACGGTTCCCCCATCAAACCACAACTACCTCTGCATAACATGCCATTCATTAGGAGCTGTAAAATTCAAACAGCCCTCATCTTGCAGCTGATCACTCCTTTTCTGCACAGCTGCTGGTATTACAAGCATTATCAGTTGTATTGGTCTTACTTGGGCCATGCCTTTATTGCAGCCAGCACAAAATAGCTGAGGCAAGCCACTCGTTCTGGTGAGAGCCCATGGGCCAAAGGCTGCCGTGACGTATGCACCAGAGGCGAGTCTGTTGAAGTCTGTGACAAGGAAACAGATTGACCTCGGGCATTTTGAGCTACAGTTTGTTAACGGCTGAATTACAGGGCAGATAAACCTTTAATGTACCTCATGAGCAAAGCACGCTAGTCCATGCCAAAGGCTGGTGGATGAAGAAAATCAAGGAAACAGAAAGATATACCACATGCTCTGCCATGCCAGCTTGGGTCCTGCTGTCCGAGCAGCAGCTCTGAATGAGGCTATCTGGGGCCATACCTGGTCCAGTACAGGGATCTGTTCGGATGCACTCTGAGAGAAAACCAATGTCACCACCAGCAGCTCTGCAAACCAGTAAAGACCCATGTTTTACTGCACCTGAAACACAACACTTGGCTTCTCAGGATGTGTAAGCAACAGATTTGTCAGGTGAGCCAAAAGGGATCCTCCCCTTAGGCAGGCCAGCAGAAATGAATGCCAGGGTTGTCTCGTCCAGGACTCACTCTTGCAGCTCTTACACTGAAAGAACACATTGTGAGAAGTGAATTAACACACTGGCATCTGTATTAGCTACGTTAAAACCACCAGAGCATGGACAGGATTGCCCATACCATGCATCCAGAAAGAGAAATACATGGGTTTGTTTCATGATCAGCTGTGGCTCTTCCTTGCTCTCCTCGAGGCTCCACTGGAGCAGGCTGGTGATGGGCAGGCTGCCTACCTGCACACCAAGAGCAGGGCTGGGAAAGGGTCCAAAATCCAAAGAGAAGCTAGGGAGTAACCCGGTGACTGAAGGTCTGGTTTGACCAGGAAAAATGCAGCCGTCCCAGTAAAGATGATGATGAGTTGCAATAGAGTGGGTGGGTAGGGTGGGGCGAGAGAAGGCTTGAGAGAATTGAGCCCGAATGACTCCCACACTCCAGAGAGCTGGAGACTGGGAACCGTCCTTTCTGGAAAGCAATATGCTGGGGTGTACGAGTAGCACAGAAAGACGTTACTCCCAGTAGAGATGGGCGGGAGGTGCAATATTTGGACTCCAGTTTTCAATACCACCAAGTATCGAACATGTATGGGTCTGAGCGTGTGGACCTAACAGACCCATCTTAATTTCCTAAGAGTCGTAAAGGAAAACTTTTAGCAGCGTAAAACACAAAATATAATTTGGAAAACCTGTGTTGCTGGGGGAGGCAAAGAGGCATGCCTTAACCTTCGTGGAAAAAAAAAGCTGTTTTGGCAAGGGCAATAATTAATGAGCCAGCGGGTCATTTAAGGTGGGCATAAATATTTGCATCTCAGAAACATTTGCCACCTTGTCCACGTTCCCCTTGTCTCTGTTTTTTCCCTTCTCTGTAGCCTCCTCTCTCACGCGCTCTTTTTCTCTCCCCTCCTCTCCCTGCCTGCCTGCCTATCATCTTGCTCTAATTGTTTCCAGATTTGTGTGGGAGGTCAGGGCCCAGGAGTGCTGCTTCATGCCAAGTTTATAAACAGAGCAGTGTTTCCAGATGGCCACTGGCTCCAGCCTGGCTAGCAGGTTGATTGGGACCAGAATAACAACAGGTGGAGAACAGACAATGAATTCCTTGACACTTATTTTACTCCCTCTGCTTTTTCCCCCATTCCCTCCTCCCTGCAGCCACCACGGCTACCACCAGCAGACCTTTAAGCTCTGGAATCAGGGCAGGGAGTCGAGACATGGGGGAGGGAGAGAGGAGGGGTAGGAATGATGAAAGAAAGCGCAAGTGACTTCCTTGACCGAAGAAATGGCAGGGCAGGAAAGGAGACACATGCTGCTACCTCCCTGCCACCCGTTACTGCTGCTGTTAATTAGGGTGTCCTTCAAACCCTCATGGAAGAGACCCTTGGAGATGAAATAACAGAGAATAAGCAAGATACCTTGGAAAAGTAGAGAAAATTATAACATTGATTTAACAATGCTCCTTAGGCAATTGCATGCTCTCAGTTTTTGGCAAGGCAGCCTGGGCCACCAAGCCCACTGGCAGCAACGACACATCTTCAGCCACAGGGAGCTCCCTACTCTGTTTTTCCAGGCAAAGCTAGTCTCTCCCAGGCTCCAGTTTGCTACCCCCCCTCCTAGGCTCCTGCTCTTCCCAGTTTCCCTCGCCTCCTCAGAGCTGGTGTTTTCTTCCCAGTCTCCACATCAAATTCCCACTTTCCTCATCGAAAGTTGTTTATAGAAATGATGGGGGCAGGGAAAAGAGGTTCTGCAAGGCAGTAGCAGAGGTGTTTTTCTTTTTATTTCCATGCTCTTCCTGGTGCATTTGGGGGACTTGTTCGGCTCGACAGTGTTACTCCAAACGACTGGGTTTAGAGCAGATCAAAAGGTGGCCAGAGATGACACAAAACTGCAGTAGGTTCAGACTCAGGAGAAGCCTCACTCCAATTGAAGGAGAAAGAGGCATAAATTAATGCAGACAACAGCCTTGATTTTTTGCCTACGGTAACATGAAGGGACACTTTATATGTATACACAGAGTATAGGCAACGCCTACTATCATATTCCTCCTGGAAATTCCCAAAGGGAAGGCAGATCCTGGGAGAGAAAGAGCCAGGCTCAGAGGAGTAAAGCTAAACTTCATATGCTCAGAACTGCTTCAGGCTGTGGTAAAACTTTCAGGAAGGTATGAACAATAACCCATCAGGAAACACTTGCAACAGTACGTTTTGGTTCTGGTGGCTATGATTGGCACCTCCTCCATCCCCAGAGAGAGCACCAGGATGCAGGATCGGGATCCCATTCCAGCTGTACGCAGGAGTACCAGGGCCGCTCCTCTTCCTCACTGAATCTCCCAGGGATCCATGTGATTAGGAGCTTGACTTCAGAAGGAGAGAATGGGGAAAAGGGACTGAAAGGGGTACTAATGAGGGGAAATGAGGGGAAACAGTCAGTCTTCCAGATGAATGTATTTTATATTACCAAACTGCAAATGTTTCTATGTCCCTGCCTGGCCCAGTTCTGTGCTCCTTAGGGTAAGACAGCAGAACTGTTGAGAAGCAAAAGTGTAAATGATCAAAAAACGTTATAATCTCAAGTGAATTAATGAATAATGAGACTAAATTATTGAAACTGTTGGACATGACTCACCAGGACAGGCTTGACAAACTTGCTATACACAAGAGAAAGAAAAAATGGTAACATATTCTCTCCATTTCCCACTTGCGCTTACACTCTCCAGATGGCTAAATTTAAACTAGGATGAATACCCTAGAAATAAACCCATAGAGAAGTATTAGGACTGCAGAATTAAAAGCTGCTGTCTTAAAAAAATTATTCCTGAAAAATTCAATGGCTGCCTTAAGCAGAATGTTATCCAAAGTTGATAATTAACCCAAGACTCCAAAGTAAATTGCTTATTTTCTTTTTATTTGCTGCTTTCCTCACACATAAATAGAGAAATTCAAAAGGCAGTGAAATGGCATACACAGCCTCCTCTGTTCAGATAAAGTGATTAGTAAACTGAATGAATTGCTTACATGGGTAAAGCAGACAGAATTTGTCCCATTCATTATTAATAGCATATTTTCTTATTTGTAACTGTATATTCAGGTCCTTAATGACATGTACTCTTGGATTGTCTATAAAATACCCCCAAAAACCATTTTTGGCACCAGTGCCAGCATGAAGGTGAACTGGAATTTAATAGGACTACAATTTGCTGCTACTTTGAAAGCTTTTATATAAATGGTGTGTGAGAAGTGAGCATAATTTAAAAAGCATTTGCTAATATTTGCAATGCAAAAGACTACAAATTCTTGCATATGAGTACCTGGAAGCAGATTTGGAAGCATTTAGGGGTTTTCATGAATGTCAGCAAATTGTTAACAGGTTTTTATTTTCCTGGAGAAATTTCATGACTAGTCTTAGCTGTCAAATTTTATACTTCATTAGTTCTACATCTACAAATAAACACAAAAACTTATTAAGCCAGTTAAAAAATTCTTTGCAATTCCAAAGCTGCTTATATCTCAGGATCTCAAAATACTTTAAACAAACATTGTGCCTAATCCTAAGGATTGGTTTAAGTGAGGTCACTCAGCACCTCTTCAGTAGATGCTTAAGATATTCTTCTAGAGTGAACTTTTAAGATAGGTAATTTTATGGCAATAGGGTAAGCTCCACAGTTTGGAGATTCTCCCACTTTCAGACTGTGAATTCTTTGGGGCAGAGAATGGCTTTGAGCATTTATTTAGGCAGTAGAGTCTTGATTTTACTGGGAATTCTGGACATAACTGAGATGCAAGTAGAATAACAAAGGAAGAGAATAGGAAGTGCTGAAGACAAGATGCTCACCAAGGCAGGATTTGGATCTGATCAAATATGGTAATTCTTATGTTCATAAGAATCCAAAATTCTTATTCTAAGATTCTATTCATGCACAAAATTTCCAATTATTTGTGGAGCATTATTGGGACTGTAGACTGATGTTTTTCATGTGCCACTAACACCACTGCTTTGGCACAGCACTATGTTTTGTATTACTCAGAAACACTAGGCCATACCTTTCCTGTCATTAGTCCTGTGTTCTACAGAAAACTGCATACCAGGTTTTTCAAAAAGGAATTCCATTCATTGCTTGGTTCATAGATGTTTTGCAGTATCTGTGTTTCTCCTGAATGGAATTATCCAACTCTGATATACCAAATCCAGGATAAGTAAACTTGAGAGTTGATTGTGCACCAAACTCTAGATTCCTGTAGTGAAGGTATTGATCTGGTGCTGAGCTATGGATACCTATCTGCAATCCTCGTTTCTCTTTCAGCACTTCATCATTGACCGAGATGACTAGAGTCACTTGTGGACCTCTCTCTGGAAAGAAGGCAAATGACACTTGTATTTTAAACCAACAAAGAACACTTTCAATAGATGCAAAGCTGAAGATAGGTGGGCCTACGAATTACTAGCATAAGTGATTCTTTTAAGGAGAAGAGTTTGTTTGCATAATGCTGATTTGCAGCGTTGATGTCCACATGAACACAGTGTGGTAAGTAGAAGTTCTTGTTCCGGATGTGGCTCCTCGCACATTTTCACACCCAGGCAGCACAGTGGGAAATGGCAGGGAGTCTGGCTTCAGTCACTGGCTCAGATATCAAGTTAAGCTTGAAAGGTCAAGTTCTGGGAATCCACATTTCAGAAGCTTTATATGTAAATGTAAGCAGAAGGATTCATCTCACCTAACTTCCTAAGTCTTAAAGTTAAGCATCTACTGGAAGATGCTTAGATTGCAGGTGTTTCTTCTGTAATCAGCAGAGACAGACATCTCCACAGGCATCTTCAGTGGAAGGATCTCTCACTTGCACACTGTTGACTGTAGAAGGACTTCAGAAAACTAACATAGCTAAACAGATAACTTCTTTTAGATGCTAAAATAAATTATGCTCCAAGCACGGCAACAGCTTTTTGGACTTTGCCAAAGATTAAGCTCTTCACAAAGACATAGCTATTGAGACCTACTGGTACAACATAATTTTCAAATGTGAATGTTTCTGAACATTCCCGCTGTAGAAAGATTACATAAATGCTTCCTGAAATGTAGGTTATTTAGAAGTGAGGTGCATACCTGAGCTAATGTTCCTGCAAAAAAGAAAAAAACAGCTAAGCTTCTTCTCTCATAACTTTTGAAACACCTCAGACCAAAATGAAGTTATTTTTCCCTTAAAGAAGTTGGCAGGGCATTGAAAAGGCTTGTGTGGAGGAGGTGAGAAATACCGTTTCTAAATGCTGAGAACACCAAGTAAACTGTCCACAGTGACAACCCATATTCAGTGACTGAATTATTTATTTTGCTGGTCTGAATTGCTACTCTAAACCAATAATACAGACAGAGCTGTGACTGGATAGGACAACATGCAAATATCATTCACAAATGCTTCCCTGACTTTTTAAATTAAATTGGAACTCATGTTTGTACAGTTATTCTGCTCACAAATATTCAAGTGGATGGGTGCGTTCTCCTGAGCATTCAGAGGCAGGGAAGTATGGCCCTGGAAGAGGACCATTGCAAGGCCTCTGAATAGTTCAACATATACAGACCCCTCATAAAAGCTTTTCTTTTTTCAGGAAGCACCTTACAAATTGAAATAAACACACAGAGGATAACTGGACTGGGTAAGTTAGCTTCACCTGATGGTGCCCAGTGGCTGTTACTCTGAAGAGCAGACTACAACTTTGGGCATTAAACCATCAGATTTCTGGAATTCTGCCAGGCACAGTCCAAATTCCCTGGGCAAAGAGGCACAACATGGTCTCAGAACACCACCACAGTCCATCGCAGGTGGTCTGAGAGCTACTCAGCAGGTGCAGCAGATCCTAGAGATAAGTCTGGCACCTACCCCAATTTGTATGTTTTGAAAGGTATGTAAATGCTATAAGCAATTTCATTGCAGGGAGTCCTGCTAATGAGTCTTCACTACGAGGGCAATGAGGCATTGGAACAGGTTGCCCAGAGAAGTTGTGGATGCCCCACCCCTGGAAGTGTTCAATGCCAGGTTGGACAGGGCTCTGAGCAACCTGATCTAGTGGAAGGTGTCCCTGCCCATGGTGGGGGGGTTGGAACTAGATGGTCTTTAAGGTCCCTTCCAACCCAACCCATTCTATGATTCTATGATTCTGTGAGTCTATGATTCTATGATAATTAATAACAGACATTTTTCTGCTATGTTTTCTATGAAGGACCTCAGTCAAGTCACCTCAGGTTGTTTTTGCTTTCTGTTCTTTGCCACCCTAAAGATAGGCAAGCAAACACAGCAAACACACTTGACCAAAACAGAGAGCATTTAAATGAAAAGCATGTAATGGTGAGGGCTGCTTCGTCATAGGAAAAGGCACACTAAAGAGATACGGGGAGAGAGATTCTAAGTATGACCACTGAACATCAGATGTAGCAAGTATACTTCGTAAAAAAGGTGATAGTGAACTGTGGATTGCAGGGAACCTAACTGCTGAAATTTAGATAAACCTTTTGTTCCACAGGAATCTATTGATTATGAAGTCTGAACAAAAGGAATTGCCTGGGAGATTTTTTACCTGCTTAATGAGATATTAATTGCAAGATTTTGTTAAAATATGTGAAGAAAAAAAAGTGGTGCTTTGTTCACTCTAAATTGTAATACCTATATAAATATTAAGATGATAGAATAATCTGCTCCAACACTTCCATCTGTATTAGTATAACTGGTGCACTGGAATGCTCTTTTGCTGAAGAACACTACAGTACGCCTACAACCATTTGCATATCTCCTACTGCCAGATCTTGTAATGATACAAGATTCCAGTTCAAGGAGCAGGTTTGTGGCAACATTCTGCAGTACATAGTGTCATAAGGGCATATATGGTATGAACACAAATTTTAAAAAATTTTAAAATGAACCTCAGATGTTAATTGTAATCCTCTATTTATTTCCTGATTTAACTGCAAGCATAGCAGTCCGGAACCTACCGACAAATATGGATTGTACAATAACTAGCACTATGCTGTTCTTCTACCTTTTGCATAGAAAAAATTGACATCAACGGAGTTCTACCTAAGAGCTCCTGTGATATCATGGGCTGCACAGTGAAGCCCCAGGATGAGCCACTATTGTCTGTAAACTATTATAATACTAATACTTCATCTAAATCATAGAGCCAAAAAGGCCTAATAGATCAACATGTTCATCTGTCTGCCAGAAGACTGCCCACGTTCTGAAACTTCACAACAATTCAAAGGAAAGCAAATAATAGTGATTAACGAGCAAAGAACAACGTAGTTATTGCAGTGGAGTTGATCTCTGAAACAAAGCAGAATTTAGCAGCTAAGTAAAGTGGAAGCTATTAACTGCCTCTTTATTACTATGCAAAGGCAAGTAGCAACTGTGTAATTTAAATAGGTCCCATTATGTAACATTTTTTTCTAATTCATTCCTGATCTGCTAAACTAATCTCTATTTTTTAGGGGGTTTGAAAATGAATTAAATGGATGAAAAATGCAGCTGAAAGCCAGGATTATTTAAGGAATGGAGAACAATAGAAAACCATGACAAGGAAAGATCAGCCATTTGACAATGAAGCAACATCCTGAGCCTGAAGCACAATTCTATTGAGCAAGCATCTGAGAAAATGTTTTATTTCTTCACCCAGGATGCATCCTCTTTCCTCTTTCTCCTCCCCTTCTAGCAGTGGAGCTTGACTTGGTGTTAACCTAGAGAAGTTTAACTTGGGGTTTCCTAGACTGGACTAAGAACTCCATCTGCTACGTAGTTCTCTAATTCCACACCCTACATTTATAGGGTGTACTGGAAATGCCAGATCCATCCCACCTAAATATGGGCACTGAATGGAGGCAGCTACCCATGGACTGTAGGACTCCTAAATGCCCTTTACAGTCAATGGAGAGAAAGTCACTCCAGCAGCTGACAATTCAAAGAACCAAAACATATCTCACCTTCTGGAGATCTCTCATCTTCCACTGATTGTAAAGGAAACCTAAAATAGGTAAGCTCTTAACACAGGTGGCTAAAGTTAGGTGGGAAGATCCCCATCCAACTTTGCATGTTCTCGTGCTTTTACAACTCCCCACCCTATCAGAAGTGAAGGTTCTCCTTTCCACAATGTTTGTTATATGGGTTTCAAAAGCTGTTTCTACTACAGTTTTCCAGGCAGCATAAGCAAGGCGATTTGACTGGTTACAATGCTAGCTTCCTTCAAATAATGTCTTGTTACATAGTTATCAGAAAAGAAATCTTTGTCTATCCAATAATGATGCTGCAATAATGCAAGATTTTTATGGTTCAAAGACTCCATTGTGCCCATCAGGATATAAGGAATTTTCACCTTATTTTTTGGTCACATGCACTAAGCCATTGCAACACATAAGAGTGGTGCAGCACTGTCAGTTAATTTAGTGCAGCATTTCAATAATGAAAGTGAGGGTCTTTTGAAGATTTGGAAAATATATTGAAAGGCTATATATCTAAAACTAACACCTTTTCTTTTAGCAATGTAAAACTAGTGTTACCCTTTTATCTAATTTCCTGCCCTTTTTACTAGCGACTTAGTTACAGCTCTTTTCTGCTAGGAACTGGCAGTTCAGTAGTTCAGTGGACCAAAAAGTAATGTAATATTTTGCAAGTTTTGTTGGAAAAGTAATATAGTAGTGCTATTACTAACGAGGAACATGCTTACACTATGACTGAGCTTTACTTTAAAAAATTAATTAAAACTAGGAAGTACGCTCTGCCCACTGTTGCACTTGTACAATCCCTTGTGATTAATGAGAACTGTGCATTA
This sequence comes from Phalacrocorax aristotelis, assembly GCF_949628215.1. Lineage (NCBI taxonomy): Eukaryota > Metazoa > Chordata > Aves > Suliformes > Phalacrocoracidae > Phalacrocorax > Phalacrocorax aristotelis. The sequence continues at coordinate 122,398,298 of NC_134277.1, read as the reverse complement.
TTACCTAAAGATACAACTGAGTCCTGTGGTTGCACTGCATCTACTAAAAAGCACCATGTTTGTTCAAATTCACTTACAGGAATAATTTAGACTCACACATTTCAGTCATGCTCTGCATAAGACATCCACTGTATTTTCTTAGTTGGTGGACAACAGAATTAGAGATGAGTCCAGCTTGGAGCACCAGCCAAAATGCACTTTCATTTAAAAGAGGTTCAAAACACAAACCTGATGCCAAACTAATTAGATTCTCTTTCACAAAAATAGAACTTCCAAGTCTCACTTCTTCTTTCAGAAAAATCTGAGAAGGGGATAATTCTTTATAAAATTGCAATTCTTATTTGTATAATTCAATTTAAACTTTATAGAGGAAAAGGTCTTATCCAATTATTAAATCATCATTTGATGATCACTGAAATTCGACGGAATCTATATTTAATCTTGGGCATTTAAAAACCCTTGGGGTTTATTTGTTGTGTTTCAGGACACCTGAGTTGACTGCAATGACTGTGATCAGAATTTCACCTGCCTGATAAAAATAAATTGTGCTTTTGCAATAATTTGGTGGATAGTTTCCTTTCTCTCGCTCTTAACTTCAAGCTCTTTTTTCACATCCAATTTATTACTTAATGCCTGCATTCTTATTCTTGTGGTTGTCTTTCTACTTCTCTCCCCCTTTTTTTCCTCTACTTCATTCTTTTGCTGTTCTTCAATTTTGCTTAGTCTAACATTTGTTGTGGTTTATTTTTAGGATACATGTATATTTGGGGTGGAATTATAATCTGAGCATTTATATACTGAGTATATGTTTTTGTTGGAGAAAGATATAATTGACCACTGCTCTTATTCTTCTGAGAAATGCCAATAACAAATGGCAGGCTCCAGTTCAATGAATCCACACTGCTTTAACAAAACAAAACACTGAAAGCAGGCAAAGTAAGTACAATAGGATAATTTTTTAAAGTACAACAGTTTACCCTGGGGTCAAAAATGTTGCAGATGCTGGTGTTTGACTGTTTCACATCTGTCATAATCTTATGCTGAAATACCATTTAAATGTCAATACTATATTTTGCAAAAAACATGGAACAGATATACTGTAAATAATCACATTGAGAGGAAATAACACACTTGGAACTGGAAATTTCTTTTTTACTTCTAGGCAGATTTCTCGGTTTATTTAGATGTTAAAGACATCTATTGCCCTTTAAAGTATGGTATTAATAGCTGGGTTAGTTTAACTGCCCTTTTCCCACACACATATGTTTTTGCACACTAACACCTACTGATACACTTTTCAAACCCTTAAATCTCCTCTGATTCATAAAGTGCTCTTCTGTCTTCATTTCTGGATGATGGTCACAGAGCACAAAGTCTACTAGAATAAATGCAGTTTTTGAATGCATGTTCCACAGGTTTCACTGTTGTTTGAGCATGCACATAGGTCCCAAAGTTGTGCTTGCTTAAAAAAAAAGCCCACAGTATTAAGGCCTCTTTAAAAATTGATTATTGTTTGCCATGGTAAATTGTCTTTTAAATCTAATATAACTGGATAGGATTCAAAAGAAGCATTACAGAGTGACTGATTGAGTAAAGGACAGGCATGGGCACATATTTAAAGTGAGGCACCCAGGTGAGCCAAAGGGACATACCAATACACAGGCAGGCTCTGCTGACTTTATTGGCACCACTCAGCTCTAGTAAATTTTTTATTTTTACCTTTGCTACATTAATCCACAATGTTTAGTTTTTCACAAATGCTTTTTTTTTTTTTTTTTTTTTTTTTTGTTAGAGGTAGAAAATCTATTATGAAGTAGTAGTTTCCAAAAGAGAGGATTGGAGAAGGGAGAGCTTGTTGAGTTTTGGAAGGGGGTAGTTTGTTTATTTGTTTTCTCACAACTGGCAAAACCCCAGCAGCTATTCTCCAGAAATTTCACAAGAAACATTCATATGGGCAGGAAATGTACTGGCAAGAAACGGCAGATGAAAGAGTTATGTACTGCTGAACGAGAGTTTTGCACCTGCATATTGCTTAAGTTGGAGAACACGCTATTAATATAATCACAATAACATAACCAGCAGGATGCATAGTCATCTACCAAGAAGATTTCATTTCGAGACTTCATGGACACTTTTGGCATTAGTGCAAAACAAGGAGTTGAATCAGTTTCAAATGTGCGCTAAATGAAAAGATTTTCTGTCTCCAGAATAGAAAAAGATGTTCTATTCCCATTCAATTACTATCAGGATATCATGTTTAAAATTAAGACAAGAACTACATAACTGAGCCCAGACCAGTCTACTGGAGGTCCAGTAGGACACCTGTGGGATTATAGGCAGAGATGTCCAGTAAGTAGGTTCAGAGGAACCCTGCTTCAGACTCATTCACTAGATCCTGTTTCGTTTCTACTTTATTTTTGGAGAAACCATTTTTTCCCCCTCAGGGTCATTAAACTTAGACTGGAATAGAGCTGTTCAAAAACTCATGTGGAACATTTTTTGGGGTCAGGATTTGGTAATTCATTGAAATCAAAATATTTCCAATGCATATCAAAACATATCAACAAAGTTTCAAAACAAGTGTTGTCCCAGTTTCGAAACCTGCAAGCCCTGAGGTCTCCAGTTCAAAGGTAGACTACTTGGTGGGCCATCCTGCAATGACAGGACATCAATCCTCTACCCTGGTAGTCGGAGGGTTGAGCAATGATCTGCCAGCCAGGCAGGACTCCTCCAGAGCCCTGCAGGCTTCCAGAAACACTTAGCCAAAATCCAACTGTCCCTGCAAAAAGTTTAGATTTCAGTCAACTGCCAAGGTCTCTCTGAAGTTTGCCAAAGAGCTTTACTTTTGAGACTGGTTCCATCAGCTTTTCTGTATAGAAATGGTTTTTTTCCAGATAAATAATTTCTTCCCAAACAAACCATTTTACCTACCTTTGTAATCACCTAGATCATGCAAAATGGTGTACCATCCCTGGATTTGTCCCTGGACTCATGATGCTAATTCAGGTTTCAGGCACAGAAAGGCTATGTGCAGTTCAGTCTTTCCAAGCTGACCAACACCTCTGCCACGCAGACAGTCCTTACTGAATTTCACCTTGAGTGGTTTTAAGCAGCCATAGGGTGGTAATGCCCAGTAATTCCCTGCATGAGAAGGCTGAGGCCTGGCCAAGGTGGTTCATGAGGAATTTTGGCCCTTTCCTACTGTGATCTGAATAGCCAGTAAAGTAAGAGAAAATATAATTGTGAAGAAATTACTAAAATCAACTAAAACAGTATCCATTAAAAACAGAAATACAGAAGTATGTCACCTATATCGCTCTCTCTTGTATAAGTATTATGGCATATCAACACAGAACATCGAACAGGAATCGTAAGAGCCCCATGGGGGATGCATTGCTGAAACTTTGGACTACCATGGTACATGAGCTGCTGCTCAGCCACACTTGCTGCTCAGGCCAAATTTTCCTACATGATAGAAAGGCCAGCCTCCATCAAGAATCATGGGAGCCACCTACTCATCTGGAAGGTCACAACTTAATCCACCAAAAGGCTAAAATACTGAGCATGGCTTGTAAACTGTGGGGAGGCAATGAACCAACATCCCTAGAAAACTGTACTGGTGATCGAAGATTTTCTACTTCTGTAGACAAAAATGTTTTGGGGGCTGACCCACAGTGGTTTATTCAGATTTACTGAGCAAGATTGTTCAACAGTCTCCATACCAGGTAAAACACTTCTTTCATCTGAATGTGAATTTTACTACGGTCTTTAAAGACAGCTAAATCAACCTAGCATGCATCAGTGTGTTATCAGCAGCAATGTCTCCTGAGGTTTTTTTCTCTCCTTTATTCACTGCAAAATCTTTTGAGTTGCAAGGAATGGTGAGTGGGAAAAGTAATTTTAAATAGCATGTTTATCATTTTAACGTAAGTTGAACAACTGACCTACAAACTTTCTTATTTTGCTATTAGAAAGAAGAAATAAAACCTATATAAAACTTGTAAAGAATCACCAAGTACTCATCCAGATTGCTGACAGTCAGTAAATGCCTCAGAAAACTCTCCCACTTCTTTATTGAGACCAAAATTCACAGGTCCAGTGAACAGGACTATAAAATCAGCATATCTGCCCCAAAAAGAGTATGCTTTTTCTTTGCAGTAACATAGCTAAAATGCATTTGTGGGACAGCAGGCTGGCACTGGGCCGTGGAAGGTGTTCGCCATTTTGTAAAACAAAGCAGCCATCCATAATCTTTTTCGTTTCCAGATAATAAAAGGAAAGTCTCATTTTGCGACGATAAAAAAAAGTTAAAGCAGTACAGCTGTAAGCAGAAACCCAGTCCACTTGTGGTTTAAAGAGCTCCACGCCTACTGTACATAAAATAATACACTGGTATCATTAGCATAGACAACAGCTTGTTTTCAATTTGGCTGCAGATAATGAAATTATCCCCCAAATTACCATAAAGTGGAACAAATAAACACAAAAGCAAACTCTTGCTTTTTTTTCCCCCCTTCAGCAGCGCTGGCTTTCAGCTATTTAGAATAAAAGCAAAGCTTCTGTTTTTCCAGAGCTCCAGTTTGACCTCAAGCAGATAAAGAACATGAAATGACAAACACGCAGCAAAGAGTTACTGTGTCCTTCCCCCCTGGCCTCTGTTTACATTAGGAAATGTACCCGGGGAGGAGGGAAGGGGAGGCAGGAGGGCTGCCTTTCAGCGCTGCGCTCAGCTCCGCTGGCTCCGGCTGGAGCTGGCCTCTGTTTCTGAGTAAGCTTACTCCACTCCAGATGTGCCTCGGCTCCAGCGTGGCTGCCATGTACAGTAAATCGGCATCTGAGGGCTCGTCAATCTGTGGGGTAGAGCAATTGCGGTCTCGCCAGGCCGCCCCACTGGCACAAACAGAAATTTGCGCTGCTGAACTGGAAAAGGAGGAGAAGGAGGAGGGAGAGGAGGGAAAGGGGCGACAGGGAGGGAAGGAGGCAAATAACGGGAGAGCAGTGTGTGAAAGGTGAGGGGCTGGAAGGTGTCCGCTCCCGGGAGGAGAAGGGGAAGAAATAAACACTAACAGCCAACGGGGGAAATGTTCTTAATGCATTTGTAAATTTACTTGTAAATGTTTTACACTTGGAGAGAAGGGGGAATGCTGCATATCATTTGGCAATGTTGGCTCTCTATAGGTCCCTGCGGATATACTGGTTTAGTACGACTTGTAACCAGGGCAAGAGAAACATAAAATAGCTGGGAAAACACAGCCAATTAGTCATTACATGTAGACTGTAAAAACAAGAGAGAGAGAGGCAGAGACAGAGAAATAAATACCCTTAGCAAATTGAGTCCCTCTTGTTTATGTCCCTGCAACATGAGTACGAAAAAGCAGAGGCAATGCCGCCTTCTAATCAAACTGCAACCTGCAAACCAGTCAGTGCTCCCATTCAAAATCCTCCAGGATTTCCTGACGCTCACAAGATTTACCTATTTGCTGTCATTGTAAAATACAAATTGTTTCGCTAATCAGGCAGTTTGCTTTGGACCTGACCCCAGTTGTACAAACTCCAAGTTGGATGTTCATTTCTGATCTCCTGCCGCCTACACAGCCGTTGCTAACTGAGTTTTAATAGGATGAGAAAATGATCTTTTCTTTTATAGTGGGTTCAACTGAGCTACCCAGCTTCAAGCTGACCATAGCTGTGTTTTCCTAATCACCATTTTTTTATAGCAATTCTGAGGACCAAAATGCTTGCTCCCCCTCCCTTCTCTTCCAACAGCGCCAAGTCTAAGAATGTAAATAAGTGTTAAATTGAAACACAGAACAAAAATGGGTCAGATTTAGTGTAATTGAGTCATAGTTAAATTTAGGCTGCTTTTATTTCCGAATGTGCACTTTAACAGCAGCTCTCTACAGCATCTCTGGGTAGAATGAGATGCCTCATTTATTTATTATTTTTACTGTGGTTGTGCCTGAAATTCTCAACAAAGGCTCCCAGTCCCATTGTGCCGTGCACTGTAAAAGATGAACTATGCATTTTAAAGACTCTCCTTTGCCAGAGAGGCTATCCGCTGGGTACCACCTGCATTAAATGGCAGCACCTTAAATGGACAGAAATATTGTCAGCTGTTCCAAATTTTCAAAAATTGCAAATCAAAGCTGAAAAAAATCACGAGGCTGCAGGAAAAAAAGATGTAAGATTTTCCAAAGGGCATATGCAGCATCTTTTCTTGTCTTCTAATTTGTGAGTTTTCAAATCTTCCCAACACACTGCAAGAGTATGAAGGCTACTTTTTTAAAAGGAACGCTCAGATTCTTGCAGTATCCCTTCATTTAAGGAATGAAAGCTTAAAAACTTTAAATATCATTAGATTTGAAATACAACAAAACAAACAGTTGTATATGGGACTTGATTTTGCTCAACACCTCATTGACAGGATACTAAGCTGTCTTCCCTCTAGACGAAATCAGTCCTGCAAGGTACAAGGTGCTCTGATTCTGACTGCAAAGAACATACGTAATCACATACAATTAAACAATTAAAGTAAATGTAATTATTCTTATGTATAAATTTCATACTGAATAAGATGCAGGGCAATAGAGAAGCTCAACAAGCCCCCAGCAAGCAAGCAGGCGTGCATCTGCCAAAGAGGACAAGTCCATGCGTAAGGAATATGTGTCACATTATCAGCTCTTCTGTATCGACCAGAAGGAGGCACGCTGCCTCCCACTTCTTCCTCTCATCTCAATGCGCAGCCTGTGCCCCAGCTAGTCCCTGCAGAGGGTTTTCACCATTGCTTTATGCCTTGTACAGTCATTTACAGCTGCACAAAATGGACATAAAACAAGCGTATCGAATCAGGATGGCAAGATTAGGATCAAAATTACCTCAAAAACTGACTGTTTAAAATTAGGCTGGCCAAAGCACTGGTAAATGCACAACAGGAACTTCCCTTACACTGACAGAAATACGAACTGGGTGATTGAACAGGTGTTTTCAACAGCCAGCATTTCCATGCATAAAGGCAACACAGACGGGTCTCATTAGACAGTAGCTAAGTTTAGTGAGGAATGTGACTTTTCCCACCCAATGTTGAATGAGTGGCCCAGGGGAAATGCGATACTTAGAGGACACCATGGGCAGCACAGTTCTTAGCTCATCCACCACAATAATGGCACTAATTTGAGAATAAGTGAGCATAAAGCTGATAATAGTTGTCTGTAAAGGACCATGTATGATGGTAAGATGATATCAGACAATGCTAAGTGACCATGGAGGAATGTATCTAGAAGCCAGGACACAAAGTGAGTGAAGCATGAAGACAGTGATGAAAATGAATCACTGAAAGAGAGAGGAACAGCAGAGCAAACAGTGCAGTCCCTCCTCAGAGCATCCCCTCTCAGTACCATGCTCCTAACCCACAGCAACGGTGCTCTTCCAAGTCCTTGTTTACATGTGCATCATAAGTGCACCCACTTAGCCTCAGGTTTATCATGTGTATAGTCAGAAAGGACAATTTCCCTGACAAAAGTTAAAAAAGAAGACAAAGTCAACTCATAATATCACTAAAATATGGTAATATCTTCTTTCTTTGATGGCTCAGCTAAAAAGATGTGCTCTTTTGCAAGACAGCAGGTACTAACAACTCAGAAAAAATTGCCTGAAAAAGAATTGGTGCTTTGTACTTCCAACTACAACCACATTTGAACTGTGCATTAGAATCTTGGATCTACTTTTTAATTTGTTTTTTCTTCTATACGCATTCCAATGCACCTGACAACTGACGGAAGGACAGTACTGTCCAGCCATTGTGTGGGCAGATGTTGTGTAAATTTCCACACAAGTTTCTGCCAAGCCTCCCTCTTACACAGACCTCTGACACCTGCATTATTTGGAAGGATTACTTTCTGTATCAGTGAACTTCCCCCAGGGACTGAGACAAGATGAGCAACCAAGAGGCTGGCCGCAGAGCAATGCTGCAGAGTACAGAGGGATGCAATTATCCTTCCCTCCTTAAGGAAGGAACCTGGCTGCAGAGCAATCCTGCAGAGTAGATAGGGATGCAGTCACCCTTCCCTACTTAAGGAAGACACAGCAGTCCCGTGCTTCATGGAAGACAAAGGTGGCTCACTTCACACATCTCCTAAAAAAGTGAGGACTAACAAAATTTTGTTAGGCATCCTGCCTACAGTCATTTTCAAATAAAATAATATCTAAAAGGACTGCAAGAACAGGTTGTGTTGCAATTGAAATTGCCTATAGCATAAAGTGCAAGCTTGGCATTTCTGTTCATAAAAGAACTATCAGTAAGTCCACGGGGCTTATGTATGCCAAATGCTTAACATCCCAGAAGCATGCTTTTTATGATGCCTTTGACACCTGCAGAGAAATTACATAAAATCTGTAGCAGCAGTATTAGGTAATGCAACAGAGTTCAATGTTCAAAACATCCTGTTCTTTACATAGCCTCTTGTCTTACACAAAAGCAGTTAAAAATAATAGAGCTTGTTCACGCGCCAGATTTACAAGCTTGTGTTCATAGACTTTGTAAGGCTCATCTTGCAAGGTTGTTTTGTTTTACCTGTGGGCTGAGAAAGGGGAGGCAGGAGACAGCACAAGAGGGAGGAAAGCTCTCAGGAAAAAATGAAATAACCTCAGCCACTGTGCTTTTATGACAATTAATTTACTTTTCTGAAAAGCAAAATTAATAAGAAGTGAAATTTGTCAGAAGTGAGTAACAAAATAAGCATCCTGTAGCTGGACTGGAGATAGATTAAAGTCATGGAATATTTATATTTGTAGTTTGAGATCTGGAGGCTTGGATAGGCTAATTGGTAGGACCGATGCCATTGCAAAACTTGGATGTCGATCCTGATGCAGATTTTGAGCTCATCAATCTTTTGGAATGTTTAGAGGAGAGGAAGCTTGGCTCTCCTCTCGAATTTCACACTAGGAGGCTCTAGCTGGGTTCAGTGCTGAAAGAAAAAGTAGGGGAAAAAAAAAAGAAAAAACAGCTCTATGTAGGTTTCTACAGCCTTGCTATGTAACGTGTACATTGTAATAACCTCAGTGTTGATGTTACAAAACTATGTGAGTAATAGGCCCTCTCCTTATTGGGATCTGGGGTTCCTGTTGTTGAGAGAAATCTGAGCAGAACAATGCAATCCACCAGTGCCTTTATGTTCTTGTCACATTCACAAGTCCTATGACTAATCTCTTTGCAATCAAGACTCAAAGCTATAATTGATCACTTTATTCTTATTTTCTCAAGCTGTTGAGAGCTTTGCTGTTATTCATTCTGTTTATGAAACACTCATTTTCACTGGGAAGTAACATACTGATAGCGTGTTGGAATGGAAATAAAGGGACCTGGCTCAGAACATCAGTGAAGTCTGCTACTAGTCCTGGCCTTTGGCACTGACACACTTCTGAGACACAGATTATATTTGCAGTCTAAAAACTGTAAAGACCTTCATTATTACTTAATAAGGTACTCTGAGATCACAGGTGAAAAACATGAGGTAAAAATAATAGTAATTTGTACAAAAAAATAACCAGCACCACAGAATGAAGCACCAGAACACAAACAAGCTGAATTTCACTCTTCCATCTTCAGTTTATACCAGATCAGATTTGAGCCCAGCTATTTTGTCCAAACACCTACATATAGTCTATTTGTAATGTGTCCCTCATAACTCTTCCTCTTACTTCCTGTGAATAGGAATATTGCAAAACTGCACAGAGGAAGTGGAAGTTTAAAAGCTTTGCAGAGACCAGATGGAAAATGTGATAGGAAATTGTAAAACAAACATTTTGTGTTTTCATATATATTAATTACACTTAACAAAGGTTAACTTCCACTCATATCTTCCCCCCAATTTTTTTGCCCAGAACTTTTAATTCTTGCACTAACAATTATACACTGGAAGGGCTTCTACCAATAATAACAGTAAGAGTCTGGTAAATGTTTTATTATCAAAGGCAGCAAAAAGTCTTATTTTATGTAGAGGAAATAAGCCAGAATTAATAGAGATATAACCTGTTGATTTTATTAAATCACTGGAACAAGGTTTCTCAATTATTTTTTATCAAAATGCAGTTTCCTTTAGTGAGGTTCTCTGGGTGATTTTTGCTAAAGTTTTCACAGTAGGAAGTACTGGACAAACTCCAGATCTCAGAGAGAATGACAAACCGGTATGAAATACCGTGTCTCCCACAAGAATGCTAGGGACTTCATCTCTCGTGGACCTGGAAAAGACCAAACAAAATTTACACATGGCCTGAACCCAGATTGGGGTCTGGTATTTGAATAATCCTGGAGTATTTTCAGTCCATCTCATTCTATCTTAGTAGCTGCTTCATTTTTTAAAGCGGGCTAGGCCCTTGTTAAATCAGCTGATTTTCAAACTCTTAGTACCCACCAGCACACCTGAAAATCAGAATAGTTATTTTGTTCTGTAAATTATGAATTAAAATTTAGAACATTTTATGTCCCTAAAAGTAAATTATTCTGAATGTTTTGTCTTTTGTAGTTACTGACCACTAAAGATTGATGTCGCCCTGTAACTCCTTCCTGATTAACACATTCCTCTGGATGCCTAATTTGTGAGAGATTTACACTGTGCAAACATTATTTACAGCAAGCACTTGATTCTCTCTAAATCAATTAGATATGCCTTTTCAGGCACATTTTCTGTTGGAGACTGCTACAAGATGGTTTTCTTTTTTACCTGCAATGGGGATTCCAAAACCACATCACCTCTGAGAAGCCCCGGGGCACCTTAGAAATAAAATGGTCCTGCCAGTGGAGCCGCCTGTATAATTGAAATGCAGTTTAAGGGGTCTTCAGAGGAATTTCTCCTTCCAACTCTGGAGGAGGCCGATCAGCAATCTGACCTCCAATAAAGGCAACAGGAGGAAGCTCCCTTTGAAAGATAGAGGAAACTTTTTTCTTTGAAAAGCATTCTTAGGTGCCGTCTGCTGATACAGTGCAGACTTATCTCCTGAGGTCCAGACAAGTCTGTGTTACTGATTATGCCAATATACCTCATGCGGTTCTCACTGCCCTTATCTAAGAATGAGAAAAGTCAAGGAAAGCAAGTGAAAAACAAAGCAGAACCCTACCTAATGGAGAATTTTATCATTAGAAGTGTTCTAAACGCATCCAGAGAAATCTCCCTGCATATATATATATATGAAGTCTAGGAATGTTACCTTTTTACTATTCTATGGAAACAATGAGACTGCCAACAAAAAACGAGCAAAATATGTCTATAAACCTGGTGGACGCATGTACAAACACGTAATTATATTTAGAATTATGCATTGTGTGTGCAAAATGAGCATCTGTACCCAAAGGTTCATGAGGTACCCAAAGGTTCATGATATTCAACAAAGGCTAATACTAAGTCCTGCATCTGGGATAGTCTAGAGGGCAAATGATTAGAAAGCAGCTTTGCAAAAAGGACTCAGGTCTCCTGGAGGACAAACCAAACATGAGTCAGCAGTGTGCTTTTGCAGTGTTAAAAGCTAACCTCATACTGAGCTGTTTTATTAAGAAAATAGTCAGCAAGTCAAGGAAGTAATTATTCCCCTCTATTCAGCACTTGTGAGTCCACATCTGGAACACTGCATCCAGTTCTGGGACACTGACGAACTGGAGTACGTAAAGCTGAGGGCCACCAAGGCGGACAAAGGGCTGGAGTATGTGACTTGAGAGGACAGCTGAGTGAGCTGGGTTGGTTTGGTCTGGAAGAAGGAGAGATGAAGGAGAGGATCTCAATCTCACCACCATTGTCACCTACCTAATGGGTGGTCACAGACAGACTGTTCTTGGAAGCGCACATCAAAAGGTTAAGTGGCAATGGAGGCATGTCACAGGAAGGTAAATTCCAACATGGAAGGGGGAAAAAAACACACTGAAACTGGCCAAAAACTGGAAAAGGCTGCCCAGAGAGGCTATGGAATCTCCATCCTTTGAGATATTCACTACTTGATGGGAAAGGTCCTGAGCAGTATGCTCTAGCTTTGAAGTTATCAGTGCTCTGAGCAGGCGATTGCACTACAGGAGCTCCAAAGGTCACCTCCAACCTAAATTATTCAATGAGTTTATATTACTATACAAAAGTTCATCTGTTTTTATGGTTAACTGGTCTTCCATCTCACATCAGAAACAGAGTAAGTGCATTGTCTGTGAGTTTACAATTTGTGGGACAAAGCGACACACTGCTGGGGCAGCGTAAGACTAAAGAAGACCTGGAGTCAAGCCAACCAGCATGCCTCAAGCAAACCAGAGCAGTGCAATAAACTAACCGAATCCATTTAAACACACAGCAAAAATTCCCATGACTCAACCCCCTCCATAGCCTGTCAGCTCTACCTCCCACCTCCACAGCCCTATCTAACATTAGAGCCCAAGCTGCCAGATACTTCAATCCAAACACTGTGGTTATACAGGCCCCCTCCAAGCCCAAGGCCCAGATCCATGAATCCCGCCTTAATCCACTCCTGAGAATGTGTGTATTTTTTGGTCAGAATTTTGGTTGTCTATATTTGGAAAGTCTCACCCACAGTCTTTAGCTGCCTAAAGGAAGCCAAAGAAAATGCAAGATGTAGTGGTTACCAAAGCTAAAATCTTCCCTGAATATGACCATTCCTTATGTATTCGTGCACTGTATATGGCCTACCAAACCTCTAGGAACTCAGTCTGCTCCTTATTTCATTTATAGGGAAGGGATGAGAAAGAGTCCGTTTCTACATAATTCCCCAGACACAATCTACTGCAAAGTACATCATTAATAAAGGCTTTTTCTATTTATTTGTTTCACCCAGAGCAGCTGGTCAGCCATATCCCTCTGGGGCATTTCAACTAATACATATTATTTCATAAGCTGAGAATTTTTGAATAAAACTGTCTCGTCCCTTCCATTTGTATTACATTACATGGGAGCAAGGAAGTACATTTTCATTATACTGTAGAAATTTAAGGGGAAAAAATATTTACAAAATATTAGAAAACTATAAAAATGCTGATAAACCTTTACAAAAATGTTGGTAAACCTTTGTATCAGAGGTTATGTTTCATAAGAGTAAAGGAGGAGGCTAAGAATAAATCTGAATCATGCTCATGTGAGGTAGAACCAGTGACTGACAACTAAGGAAAATGTATTAAAAGCAACAATCAGCTTTTTTTCCCCCATGGATCTCAAAGCACTGGAGTGCCACTGAACTCAATAGGAATCTATTATTGATTTCAGTGAGAAAAGCTGGCCCACTAGCCTCATTTTCACAGTTGGAGAAACTGAGACACAAAAATGTTAAATGAGTTGAAGGATATTACCCAGCAAATGGCAGAGCTGGGAATAGTACTCAGCTCCCCTGGAGGCCAGTCCGTGCGTCATCCACCGCACCACTTCCTCATACTAGAAGGCAGCAGCAGAGCACAAATTTCAGGGATTTTGTTTAATGAGAATGGGAGATGGAGAGATCTGGAGGCTCACCTCCAAAGTAAAGGAATTCCGGGCTTGTCTGATTGTTACATCCGATGTGCAACTGCTGACACTAAAATATGAACATGTCTTTGCTCATGTGCAGACTATTAAGGGTCAGGATTACAAGGAGAGAAAAAAAATCAATTTATTTTAGAAACAAACACACAGCAATGCAGATTCTGTAGACTCTGTGTCAGGACGCGAGTTTGCAAATCATAATCAAATGTGATTTAAACACCGTTTCTGCTAAAGTGGTAGAACCAACTAGTTGGTTAATGTAAAAGGAATACAATGCAGGGATGTCACTTTGCATCAGATGCCCACCAATCCTATTTTTTACAGGTTACCTCTCTTCAGCCTGAAACAGGTGATATCAGGCTTTTAACAGAATACATGACTTGTAGCGTGATTATTTATGTCTCACTGCTGTATGGGTGGCATATTGCTTTACTGCTGGGACAGATGCACTGACTTTGCAGCTTATTCCTCCAGGATATTTTAATCATTTAAAATTATGACTATGAATCCATTTTCACAGCAAACACTGTTTGACAATTCCCTCTCCCTGTGGTTGTTGCTGCACATGATTTGGTATTATCCTCCCATCCTAGGAGGTTCTGTATCCTCAGAAGAACACATGGGATGGGACAGGCCTAATAGATACCGACTTTTGACTGTCTTGCTGAACTGTTTTGGCCCATGGAGCCGGAATATTTCAGGCTGCCAAAATGCTCATAGTTGAGAAATAGCCCAAACACATGCACGTTACAGGTGGGGGTCCCCTTCCTTTGCCCAGCAGGCTATGCCCCTGTTAGGAGCCTCCCTGGTACCAGGAGAGGAGCAGCGGCTGCAGTGCTGACACGGTTTTGGAGCAGACCCCCTGGCCTCAGTGTTGTTGATGGCTCCACTTACTTGTGACTACCCGTGCAGTGCGTTTTTTCCAGAAGGTTTCAAATCACTTTACCAAGCTGACAGCTACACGTTATTATTGTGATGGTTTTGTGAAAAGGAAAGTAGCAGTTATGGCCAAGACCATCTCAGACAGTTGCTAATTTCAAGTGATTTAAATTGAAGGACATTGTAAATACTTTACGTTACCTTAAGTGAAGGCAATACATGAATGGCAGAGCAGCAAAAAGATTATAGGATTCATATCTTATAGTCCAACAGCCTTTCAAATGGACCACGCCATGATTCAGGGGCTCTTCAATTCACTTTAAGCCTTCTGACTTCGTTGCTTCAACACAAACCAACTACATAATTTAGCTTCATGACTGCTAGTGGGAAATAAACACTACTGAAACTTCAGACTTCGAACATTTCAAACTTTTCCTCTGATTTTAATCTTTGAAATCTTGTATATAAACTTGTAACTTTGACACTACAATTCTTCAGCAAACACTTTCTTCTTCACTTCTGGACTGGGTTTGGCTTTTATTGTTTTGTTTTAAAAAAAAAATTGCTATTATGCAGCTGTGTAATATATGACAATAGAGGGTGATAAATACTGTACAGCTGAAGCTGAAAACAAGTTTAGTTAATGGAATGAAGTGAAGGTGATGACACTTTTTTTTTTTTACAAAGTCATGAGATATTTTAAAGAATATCTTTTATACAAATGCACACAAAAAAAAATCTTTCATTGTTCCTTAAAGAGACTCTGGTGCAAAATTTATTCCCACTGGAGAACACACACACATACAACAAAAAAAAAACAAAAAAAAAAAAAAAAAAAACCTGGCCTCTTTTTAACGACTTCATGAATTCACACAAAGTGGGATAACATTTATGCTTCCAAAATCCAGATTAAATAACAGTCCTCCGTTCTGCTGCTAAAATCCCCTCTGTTGCTGGTGGCTGCTAGAAATGAAAGAGTTAAAATGGAAACCACTGAAAAAAGAGAAAGCATATGTTATATGCAGCATGTTACTTGCTCACTGGGCTTCCCATGGGCCAGCGAAGGTTGGGAACCACTTCTGTAAAGGAAATGTATATGGTGTCAAGTTATAGACAGTCCTGCGTGTTAGCTCCATCTCTGCAACTGATTAGCCCCAGAATGACTTTGGCCTCACATAGTTTCTTAAAAACATTATTTAGTCAGGCTTCAAAACTTAAGTAGGCAACACAGTTATTCCCAGTTTACAGACAAGTTATAAGTGCAACAGGGTTAACAGCTACTACAAGAGGACACACTAAATGAGCATCAGGAGCCAGAACAAAATTCACTTTCCCAGCCCTTGCCCACTTAACCATAATGTCCACAGTCTCAACCGCTAAGATGAATTTAAAAAAGAAGTTTCTTCACTGAAACCATGCCCCCTGAAGCCATTTCTGATGCATAAGCCTGTAATTTTTAGAGCTACTGTGCACCTGCAGCTTCCAAATAGTTTCCAAAGGTCACCTACCAATCCTAATTTTTCCAAGCCTCAGCTTCTTAAGTCTTTCAAAACATGGAAAGAATAGCTATCTGTCTCCCAGTCTTCCTGCCCACTGAGGTCAATGAGAGAATTTTCATTTACTTCAGTGGCTGTAAGACTTCCCTCCCATATTCTTTTCTTTCAGTTTTGGAGAGTGACTGTCTCAGGGTGGGTAAATGTCAGCTTGAAGAGAAACTGTTGTGTTGAGAATCACTATCTAATCATTACCACCCATGCGCCACACAATACAAACAGTAAAACTGACAAGCAAATAAAACAACATAAAAATAAAGAATAAGAAAACAGCACAATCATCCTAACAGCAATGGCTGGAAATTCATCTTGGAAGGCTTAACTGTTCCTGTGGCACAGAAGCTAGGAGTGATTGTTCTGTGCTGCAATGGCATTGCCCAATAACCCATTCTGTCTAAACTAACAGAGCTGGCTAAATTATCCTGCCTTGTGTTCTCTTTTAATTAATTGTTTAGTTTAAAGGGAGGATAAAAAAGGCTGGCTGGGATCCGAGCTCAATTGCCTGCTGCTATGACAGAAAAAAGTACTGATCAGAATATTTCTCTGCAGAATGAAATGTGTATCTCCTGGGTTTTTAGCAATAGCAAAACAAGTTTACATTTCTGTCTCTAATACGATTCTGTCCTCTAAGTCATTAACAGTTCCTTGATCCCTTCTCTTATTCCTGCCCCCTTTATCTTATTTATTGAAACATGTAATATAAACAGCATTTCTTCACCTACTGCCTTTTTAAATTGTTGATTGTCTGGAAAATGGCACTAGCGCAAGGTTCCAGGGCATTCCCTCTGTGTAGCAGTGGTGTTTCACTCCCCTGTGGGTACTGTCAGACACCAGCTATCATTTAGGGCCATCAGGGGCAACTCGGGGAGCAAGATACTGGGCCAGTGTAAATGAGCACAGCACAATGTGACCTTAGGAGCATCGGGCAGATTCGCACACGGCTGAGGATCTGGCCATGTGACTGTTTCCAGCTAAAATCACATTCTTCCCCCACCACACGCTGGAAAATTAGAGACTGCGGATCTTTCTAAACATGCTTATGGATGTAGAAAACCCTTTCATAAGGCGGAGGGTGGGGAGGGGAAGGGCAGTGGGGGAGACAGGTTTCTTCTGAAAGGCAGTATAGGAGGAGATTGGAAGTGCCAGCACTTTTGCCCCCTCATTGTCACATTCCTTTCCCAGGCCCAACCGATGAGGCGGTTTGTGAGCTGCTCTCGCTGGGAAGGATCGCATTGCTGAACAGGGACGGGAAAGGGAATGTGGTTTCCTGAAAGGTTTCCAGCAAGTACATGAGAATGGAGCTCTTGAAAGAGACATGGAGCTGGAAGCACTTCCCTTCTGAGAAACACTTCCAATCCGCTCCCCGGGCCAAATGTAATAACAGCTCTGACATTATTATTACAAAGGGGGAAACAGTCATTCTTCCAGCTCGCTCCTGTGATTTCTCCATTTTGAAGCCACACCTTCTTTGAAACCTGGAAGTCATGTGGTTTAACATGCAAGCCTGCTCACAAGGGATGCTTCTTGGGCACCTCTCTAGCAGCATTTAGCACCAAGCCTTTCTGGCGGTGCCAGGAATGCTTCTGGCAACAAAAAAAAAATAAAGATGTGTTTTTCTACTTGGGTCCCTCATTATATATTGCCACAAATTGTCTGCAATATGACAAGCTTTTTCCTACTGTCAGTCATGAGCCAATATCTAGATATGAGGGAAAATTGTGTGTGAAAACCAGCTATTTTCCCATTTGATGTGGCAAATTTTAGGTTTGGTAGGATCCTTCTACAGCTGTAACTTCTCTCCCCCTCCCCACTTAATACACTACACTGCACAACAAATTAAGAGAATATATTTGAAACCTCTGTCTAAACAAGCCTATCAGAGGATATGCTAACTGCTCCTTATGAGTGAATACTAACAGAGTCGTGCTAAATATTCAGACTATCAGTAGAAGGGTTAGGAAATAACGTATGAAGGAAGAAATGAAGAAGCAAAAGCAGCAAGGGACCCAATTTCTGGTTTACCGTCCAGGAATATGCTGGAATATGCACAGAAGAGTTACAAAACAAGTGCTGTTGACAGTACAAAGGGGAAAATAAAGCCATTAGAAACACTATAAATTGTACTGGCATGAATAATGTTTCTCCCCAGACTTTGTTCTAGAAAAAAAAGGGGGCGGCATTAATTCAGCAACCTCCGTTTCTAAATAGGTTCATTTAAATTGGTACAATTTTTGTTTAGATAAGGCCTCAGACTCACTGACTCTCTGGATCCCCCTCTTAGTCTTACCTCTAACCGCTTTTTCCAGCCCATGGCAGGGAAAAATGTACCACAGGAGGCAGAGCCAGACACCAGTAGTATCATAAGAGCCTCAACCAAGAGTGTCTCAGCAAACACAGGGCCAGAAACCACCCTTGCTCACAGTGAGCAATTCATTTGATTGAGGCTACTTAAAGAGGCAACTTTTAAGCTGCCAGTTTACCGACACCTGACAGCCATCAGCCTCCAGTGCCTAAGCTGCTATAAAACATGAGTCAGTCAATGAATTACATGATTTTTGGAAAATAAGAGTAATTTAGAACATTCTATTCACATTTCTGTGTACAGATCATTTAACCTCGTGGGTGGGTTTTTTCTTTAATTATTATTTTAACTAAGCATATAAAAGGAATAAGAACACAAACATTCTTACCAGTATCAGGAAAAAGTAAAAGACCATTTTTTACAGGGTTATGTCCATATTCTAAGTAAGGGCAGGAAGTTCTTTGGACCTTTGGGAAAATGTAGCCTTAACTATACAACCCAAAACTGACAGCATGCTTTTCTTAAAATTCAAAATACAGGATTTTAAACAGCTGATGGTTAATTTTAGCTGATATTAGAAGTTCAGGTAACAATTGAGAGAGTATATCTGGGTCTGTAGCTAACTCAAACATCCACACACTTCACAGCCTCATTTCTATGGAAAAGTTTTTTAGGCAATAAATACACCACACTTCAGATGAGTGTTTATTCTTTCAGTTTGATTCTTCCAGTCAAATAGAAACAGCCAAGAAATCAAAGATTTCTAATGGGATATAGAAAATACCACTAAAAATATCAAGTAGCCACAAAACTCTCAGAGGCCAAAGAACTACTAAACTGCAGTCAGTTTATGCAGAAGGCTGTACAAACGTGCCTGAGGACTCAGGTTCCTGCAGTCAGAGGTAGGTGGATATGAAGCATCTAAATCCAAAACGGTGAGAAAAGCCCCTTCCTAAACTTGAGGATGCCTAAAGTCACTGGAACCCTTCTTACTTGACATGAAGTACACCAGGTTGCAGGAGACCACTTCTACAAAAGTGCAAGATTGCCAGTATCTGGGTTGATAAACACCATTACTCCTGAATACAGTCAGGATTTAGAAACAAGGTGTTTCTCAGTTTACATCTTTCAAGGAAACAAATTCAACAGGTACCTTTAGAACAAGCTCGGCACACAATGATAAACTAAGGTCTCCACAAAAAGCCAGTTGTGGACACCATGTTTAAATGGAGCAGGAAGAGGAATTTGTGTCATTGACATCTTTGTGCTCCTCATTCAACACCAGGTTAATAATATACAGACATGGGCCTGGAAGCCGGATTCCTTCATCCCAACAGAGCGCCCTAAGCACATAGCAACAGTCACACTGCTCATTCCTCACTCTGGTTCAAACAGTCTCACGGTCCTCATAAGCAGCTGACAGTGGCACAAACAAGAAACTACTCCAGGTCATCCTGTCTCGCACCTGGTTAGAAAGACCCATTTTTAGGGGGAGACCCTAAGAAAAGGATTTGATTCCTCTGTCCTTCTCCATACAGACTAAATAGAAGACAGACCCCACATCTTCCCCATCCAGACAAGCACCCTAACCTGCAAGCTTTCCCTCTAGTCACACTGTGGAAGAGCAGTTGACTGCTTGCTTTTGCACACTTCAAAGAGGATGCTGGGCTCTGGATCATGGCTAGATAGAGGAATTTTCCCACAAGCCCTGCTGAGGCTTGGCAATGGCTATAACTTCAGGCACATCCTAGCTAAACTTCAGTGCTTCCTCCTGGCTCACTCTAGACAGCTGGCTATTCAGTGTGAGGGTTTTCCAACTCATCCTTATGAATCACCACTTTTTGATGTACAGTCTAGTGCACTCAGACTGATGGTTTCCCATCTGGTGAGAAGATTGCTGAGCTCATCGGACACAGCATTAATTAACAATGAGACAGTTACAGGCAAACTGTTCTGGAGCAGTAAGCACCCCTTCACATTTGCCTTGCTTTCTGACTTACTCTTTTCCTGATGAAAAGGCACTAGGACAGCACATTATTAGCATTCTCTGTTTTATTAGTATGACGGTCCTCATGTACGTCACAAGAGACTTGCATGGCAGGCCAGCATGACACTGACGTTCTAAATCTCCAGCAACCCCATCTGGTTTCTGCAGGGTCTCATAAAACCAGCATGTGTGCTCATAAACTCAGAAATGCCATCAGCACCATGGAGGAAGTTGTCACTCAGGCAGAGTTACCTTCATGTGATCGTCAGGGTTGGAGAGCTGAATGTAATTTTCATCAGACCAGGCTCAAAAATTCTGACCATGCAACCTGTGCACAAACCAGAGGAAGGGAACCTAGAGGAGGAGCCATCAATAATGATAAAATGCAAGATTAAGTGACCAAGCAGCAACTAATTTAACCAAGTTTAGGAAATTAAAGTCACCCACTTTGATCTTGCATTCGAATATCTCCTAACATTCTCTATAGTTCTGTTTCAGCTCCCATCATGCTTTTCAGCAAATAGTCCACAGGTGCCTCACTGTTCTCCATCCCTGAGCTTGACACTGTGCTCCATGGTGAATTAAGGTGGCATCCCTGCTGGCCATGCTAGGCCTTTGACTCCAATTAGGAAACAAGGAGATGAGATAATGGAGCCATCAAACCTAGTAGAAATCTGGCTGAAATGATTCTGAAATGCTCCTACCATCTACACTGCTCCCTGCCAAGTCTCCCCACCCTCCGCTGTTATTTTCTCCTCTCTTTTATAAGAGGAAATGGATGCTAAATAAGCAAGTTAGGTTAGCTCCTTAACATAACAATTACTAACAATACACCTTTTCCCCTTTGTTATAAATTACTTTAGGGTGTAATTCGGCCAAATGAGAAG
This sequence comes from Phalacrocorax aristotelis, assembly GCF_949628215.1. NCBI lineage: Eukaryota > Metazoa > Chordata > Aves > Suliformes > Phalacrocoracidae > Phalacrocorax > Phalacrocorax aristotelis. The sequence goes on along the minus strand of NC_134277.1, from coordinate 122,377,194 downwards.
ACAGGCACCACTTATACACACTGTCTCCATCCCTTTGTGCAAGTCCAGAACTAGCTTCATTCACCAGCTTAGAGATCTGCAAAAGAACAACTTTTTTCCTTCTACTCTGGCAGCCTGCTTAGTTCTCCTTCTGCTACTACCTCTCTTTATCCCCAGAAAACCAGGACCACAGGAAATGAACTGTTGCAGGCAGAGGAAGGATGAGACTTCAGTCATTCAAGATACTGAAGACTAGATCTTAAGCTCCAGTTATTCCACAGACTTTTTTTTTTCTCTGAGGTTGGCCAAAAAAAACACATTTAGCGCTATTTCCTACTTATACCCCAAACTGAAATAGAGTTAATACTTTTGGAGACAGTCCTTAGTTTCTTCAGCCATACAAAATATGCCCTGTGAGGTCACTCCAACAATGGTAGAGTGTGCCATTGCACATCACCTACAGCACCTTTAGGCACAATATCAGTCCCACAAAACCCAGTGACATCCCCAATAAGCCCTTTCTAGTGCTTTGCACTATACCCATACCCATCCCATCTGCACCTTCACAACCATAACACATGGCACTACCTGATTCACATCACTATTTGCTAGCCCTGTAGCACAGGGGGACCCAGGGACCATGAAGGGAAAATGTGAGCCAAGGGAAAGTGTGGGGCAGTTACCTCCCAGACTCCCACCCAGCCTAATGATATTCCCACCAGGCAGCTCACATAGGAGAGAGGAGGCAATACCTGCCTCCATAGGCTTCATGTGCCTTAATGTCTGCATGGAAAAGGGCTGTCCTTTCACAAAGACCCTATACTGGGTTCCACAAGCAGGACCTGTAGGTATTTACCTTGTTTCCTTAATGTATTCTCAAAGGCCCAGATACCCTCTCTCTGTAGTGAGCCTACAAAGCTAAGTGGGAACAGGAGGACTTACCAACACCCATGCACGTGGCAAAGCCCAGATGGGGAGGGAGAGCAATGGAGAACTTCCTCAAAGTATTATATGTGCATACACACAGGGGATTGGGAGCGAAGACCTTGTCTCTGGAAGTCACACAAAGCACTGGACAAGGAGACAGCCTTCCAGCCCACCCTGACGTGCTTTGCAGCCAGGCAGCTCACAGGGAGTCTAGCGTACGCTACCAAAGTCCTGACATGTCGATTTTTCATGAAATATGAAACATTAAGAGAAGACTCTTTAGCCATGGCTCTGCACAGATGTCTTGTCAAATCTCTGTGCCAACAGCATTTGGCTCTAAGTCTTGCACAATCCACTCAAGAAGGACACGTGCTCCCCGTTCTTCCTGGGCAACCTCGAAAAGCAAGGAGTGACTGTCCAAGCTTTTGGGCAGATGACCCGGAGGGATCTCCAGCTCCTGCCAGTCCTCACAGCTGTTTTACTCCAAATCTGATTGCTTCAAACTTGTCAGCAGGCTCAAGAGGAGAATTTCACACAGCCTAGGGATACCAAGTGATGTGGATGTGCCAGTGTGCACATAGTTTGGGACCTAACTGACACCATGATAATTACCTATAAGATCTGAATAACTATCCATACAAATTAGGAACATTTGGGGAATAATTTCCCACTTGGAACAGATCATGAGAGCACGCTTTTCTGAGGACCCAACTCTCAAGTGAATACAGATGCTGTGGACACTGGTGTGTCCCTCAGTTGTTCAGATTTCAGGTCCTATGCTTCCAATTAATTTCAGAATTTGGTCAAATGAAAAGGCCACGGTTATTTCCAGTTCATTTGAGAGCACAAGTCTGAGGTTCACAGCTGACCACATTTTCTTTACACACACACATACTGTGTAATTTTAACTCCCTCTTGACTTCCTCTGTCGTAGATTCTATTACAAAAAGTGAATGTTCATTAAGTGATTAATTACAATATTAAACATTAAAGGCCAATTCCCAAATTGATGTGATCAGTGTAGCTGCGCTGAAGTCCTTGAATGATCGCTAATTTACACCAGTGAGTAGCCTTGTACTTATAGTACCAAGATTTTTATTTATGCTGGCTGAACAGATGTAGGGAGAGAGCAGTGTCATTGCTCTTCGGCACGACTCTCTCAGCTTTGTATCTGTTCTCATGAAGCTTCCAGTCAAGTTTTTGCAAACTCAGACATTTACACACCTCAGCCTGTAGATGCTCAGCTGAAGAAACCACCAATTCCAGTCCTCTGGTAGCTCACCTATCATCATTAATGTAAACCAACCAGTCTTTCCTCCACCATCAGCCTAAATTCCCTGAAGTGCTGCTTGCAGAGGGAGAAACTGCCTTCACAGACACCTGTTACATCTCATAATATCAGATAGCACAACGTCTGTACTTCTACCTCAGACTCTTTCTACAACTTTGTGAGTCATCCTACATGTTTCATGTACCTAGTGAACTAAAGCAAACAAACAGGAACTATTTGTATTCTTATTTATGCCAGGGCTTATAATAAACCCCTTTGGAGACACTTCCGAACAGGTAGCAGCCGGCACATAAGCTTTGCCAAGGATTTAAACTAGTCTTTACCTGCTGCAGCTGTTGGGAAATTTTTAGCTGTTGCTAGAAGTGCACTTGTACCTGCATGCTGGGATTGGGAGTGTGAGCAGGTGTTTGCAAACCACAGTTATACTGCTAACCATGCTTACTGTCTCAGACTCAATACTAATCACACTAGCAACATCTGGTACCTGCAATATCTTGCTGCAAAGATTCTCATTCAATTTGTCTTACAATAGTGATCAGAACCGCTCCAAGCTATAAAAGCCTCTCCAGCTAATTTCTGTGTGCAGCGTGATGCTCCTTACCCTGAAGGCCCTTTAAGATTTGACCCCTTTCACTGTTTTTCCTGCTGTCAGCCAGGACAGCAAAAGAAGAGGTGGCATGTGAGCTGAAAAGCCTAGCAGTCCTCAATCAGCCCTTTGTCTTTCATGACCAGCTTTTTATCCAGGGGCAACAGTCTTTTTCCATTACCAGTAAAAATGAACCCCCCAGTAGGGGTGATGAAGAAACAATAAAACTAATCATTAAGCAGGCCTGCTGAGAAGTGAATTCCAGTCCCAGGTCAGATCTAATTGCATTCTGACACTGAAGCAATGGCCTGGTCATTTATATTAGCAATGTCATGTTTCTTTTTATTTATTTGTCTCCATTCTGCCCTCCATCCCCATAAAGAAAGAAATATAAACGTGAAAAGACATATGCAGAGATCAAAATACACATACCGTCCTGTGGTGTACTTTGAAAGTTTTTAAAATACTCTTTTTTTAGCCAAGATCAATTGTGGAAAAACTAGAAACAAATATAGCATTTTGGAAAATGATGAGCAACTGTAAAAGGGAGATTTATTAAAAATTATGGTAGTGTTATGGCTTATTACCAAGGAAAACCACGTACACAGGGGAGGAAAGACAAATTTCATCATGCGTATAAGCACACAAGATATATATGTGTAGCTGTGATTTCTGAAACTAAGGAGACCTAGATATCCAGCTTTGAGTAACTACAACAGAAATACGCTACTTTTGAGTTCAAGTACAGAACAGGCATGCACATGGCATACACACACACCCATTAATATACTCCTGAAAATATAACTATCTTTAGGTCCTTTTCCTCCCTTGCCACCTTCCTTTTACTGCTTTCACCATTAATGATGTTTTGCCCCGGTCTGTGTCCTCAGCCTCCTCCCCCACTGTTTCTTGCCCAGATTCCCAGTCAGCCTCCCAACCTGAGACTCTTCCTTCAAGAGTCTAAACAAGATGCCTTTGCATCTGACTGAACACAATGGGCCTCTCTTCAAAGCCAAGCAACATTTTTCCTATCATTGTTTGCAGGGGAAGAGTCACTCTGCACTCTGCTCAGATATTACGGTCCCACAAGCCTTATTAGCTTATGGGTAGATTTGCTGTCATAAAAGGGTTTGTAAAGCTAACAAGATTGCTTAATCCCTTCCTAGGTCCCTCAGCATTTGTAACAAGTTTTGTAATTGTTTTTTAAATAAAATGCCTTGACTTTGGAAACTCACTTTCAAGCCAGCTCAATCCTCTGGCTTTTTTCCCTTCATATAGCTTTTATGACCTCTCCTATCTGGATATCAAGCCCTTTCTCAGAAATATCTTAGTCCAATCGTCTTGATTCTATCCAGAGCTAAAAGCCCTCAGCATGTGCTTTGGATCGGATCCCTACCTGGCTGCTGCGCTCAGAGGGGCATTGATCAAATCTGGTAACAACAAATCAGGGCCCAGGAAATGTATTTGTAGAACCTGGAGTTGTTCCATCTAATTGCAAGCAGGCTTTCACAACTCATTTACTGAAAAAAAACTTCCTTATCAGGTGAGGATGTGACTTCATGTTGTGGTTCTTATCAAAAACACTTGAAAAGTTTTTTACTTAATCCATGGAATCAGCTTTCAAAACTTGCTTTATTGAAAGCCACATCACGGCACCATGACAATTTTGGCTAGTATTTGCCATGTGCTTCATGTTCTAGGGTTAGCTGAGCTATGCCTGCCCTGGTGGCACAGGAGAGAAGCAGGCTAGCATAGGTATGCCACAGTTAGCTTTTTGTATTAAGCTCCACACCACAATGAATACAGTGCTACCAGTATCCAAGGTAGCTAGTTTAACTACTCATTTATTCCAAATAGTTTCCAACCTTATGAACATTAATCATTGTCAGGGCAGGCACACATTCCCTGTTACATTTGTGTGCCCATGCTGGCTTTTTTTAGTTACCTGTGGTGAATCTTTTAAAAGTCACCCATGGATGCCAGGCCCAAAACCTCTGTGATGCTCTGGGACACTCCAGCCCTCTCTGTGCAGACACGCCGTAAGAGCCAGGCTGTAACGCCTGGGTTCTGCTTCCACCTCTGCCACTGAACTGCTTGACAAATCTGTTCAAATCAAATAACTTGTGCCTACATTTCACCCTTTCATCTAATGTATATAGGGGAGTTCTCTACTTCTCTAGGGTAATAAACACTTAGAGGGTGGGCTGGATCAATGTGTAACAAGGTGGAAAGGACTGGGACTCGCATCTAGATCTATTAACCTTCTGAGGATCTAAATCACATTAAAAGCTACAGGGATTTCATTCCCAAGGTGAGCATCTAAAACATACCCAAAACATTATATACATTACTGAAATGTAATTAGATAGTAAATATTATTATAGTAATAACTTAGCACTTTGTTTTCCAAGACTGAAAAAAACATTTTGGGAAACTCTAATTAAGACTCAACTCATGAAACATAACCTCTTTGCAGTGGATAGCAATATATGTATAATGGTGCGCAGCAACATGACCCAACAGATTAGAGCAGGAAAGCAAGGAAAATACCACATCCAACCTGCAAGTTCAGAGGGAATTAAGTAAACAGAAGGATCCCAGGTGGAACTGGGATTAGGGCAACTTGAAATAAATTAACTCTACTGCCAGAGAAACGATTACAGAACACTTAAGACCAGTAATTGTGAAGCTTTTTAATAACTTTTCCAAAAAATACTACCTGCATCAGCAGTGTTCCCTATGTCCTACTGAGGCACAAGTACTGACTCGGGTAAGGATGTGCCATCTACAGAGGAACTACTGCTGACTGCAGCGCTTGAGGGCTGCAAGAACTACTGCAGCCCCGCCGAGACATCAGAATGGTGCTAGGCAGAGAGAGCTTCCTGCACAAGACACTTTACAGGGTCCTCTCTCTTCTCAATATCAAGCTGCCCAGGACGTTTTTCTCCCATAGTCCCACATATCCCAAAACATGAGCAGAGGAATATAATTGCAAACAGGCTCCATTCCTCTTACATCAATAACTATAAAGCTGCTATTATATTTTATACGTTGCATAAGTAAACTACATTCATTTTCACCAATTCTTTTCCCTCTATCTCTATGCCCTTCCCTAATTTTGATAAAAATATTTGAAACTTTAAATCCATTAGGTTTCCCAGTAAAATTGCAAACTATATCTTAAAATGCTTTTCCTTTATACTTTTTATTTTTCTAAATTATAGTTGTGCATCAGAAATTACTTGTTTTTATACAAAACACGCCAGTTAAAACTACAGCATATTATTTATCAGAAATAAATGAAAAATTGCCATTTCATTATTTTTATCAAGCATATAACACATCACAAGAATATATCTTCACAGATGTGCCCTTGTACTAAAATATCAAACACCCCCAACTCAAGACTACTTAGATACTCCAAGCTAAGTCTGTCAGGTCTTGATTCAAAGCTCTTTGAACCCAGAGAGAGTAAATTCATTGACTTTTATTGCTTTTGTTCCATGCTCTTAAAGGTAGCATCAGAGTATTTGGAGATAGAGCTGAATTTTTACACACAGCTAACCTCCAAAGTCTGGGATAAGCCTGAGCTTGGGACTGAGAACCCAAAAATTATCGACAGAAATGGTCCAATGTAGCCAGAAAAAGTTGGCAACTTCTTACACTCTCTTTCTCCAGGTCATCTTACCCCAAAGAAAGAAAAGACTATTGGGAAGAGTTTCCATGTGCCATATAAAATCTGTTTCATTTTGTGGACATCTCACCAGCGTCTCCTTTATAGAAATGCAGGACAGGTTCACAGTGCTAAGTTTCAGGTGGACACCAAGCAGTGCAACAAGCCTGGTACAACGTCAAAGCACTCACCCCATTTCACTTGCAGGCTACTCAGGCTACTCAGTGGTAGCTCAGTGGAGTCATTTGAACTTCAAGATACATCACGTAATGGATTATCATCGCTCACACAAGTCACTGAAAACCTCTCCTATGACACCTGTGCTTTTAGATAAAATCACTGGACAAATGGAGGTTGGTAGACCATATCTATGCCTCTTTAGTCATACCCTCTTCTCTGCTGCTGAAGTTAGAAATGTCACCACTAAGATTAATCTCATCATACAATAGTATTACACGTTGTCTCCTAAGCTCCCCTGAAGCCCTTGAAAATTCATATGAACATTACTGAGGGAAAAAAAAAACCCAACTAACATGTGAGAGCATTGTCCAACACCTATCAGCCCTGAATTTAGGAAAACTGCCATTAGATGTACCAGCAGACGATCAGGAACTTTCTAAGAGCTCTGAGAACAAACCTTTACTTACACAAGCTTGATTACAACCTTCACAATACTCAAAAAATCTGTTTTGTAGGACAGCAACTCTGAGGTTTTCCTGCCATTTATGATTTTTATTAACATCCATATCAGTTTCATCTCCCTGTCATGGACTGAATTTCCAGAAGCTCCACTTCATAAGGCTTGTTGAAGCCTATTGTACACAAGAAATGACTTGGATAAAAATTCTGGAGTCAAAACAGAAGGAAAAAAACTCCTTTCCTCTTCCATCCTCCAGAAGATTTACAGAGACTCAGTATAAGACCATACTTTACCAGTAATTTTCTTACTCAGGAGGAAAACTAATTTAGTGATCCTATTGAACAAATGACAAGTCTGATTGTCTCTGGGAAAGAAGTGAGGGAACAAAGAAACCTTGTCACACCATGTTTTTTAGGATGATGTTATTCAAGCCCCACAACCTTGCCAGCAATTCCTCATGACTCATTCTCCTCTGAAAATGCTATTATCGATCTTATATTGAGACAACGACATTTTACTTATTTGGTGTCTGTTTCTGTTCAGTTGGCCTTTCACAGAAGCCAGAAAACAGTATCTAGATGCATTCATAAAAACTGGAATGTAGTAAAAAGATTCAGGGAGGACCTATTATGGATAAGTATAATGAATAAACAGAGGACAAAATTTACTGAGGAACTGAGGTTTCTTCCAATTCTCTCTCTTCTGAGGAATTCTACCTCTTCAGAGAAAACGCCAGTTTCGGTCTCAGTTATCTGTTAGGATCCACAAGCCCAAGTTCACTATACCAAATACTCTGTCCCCAGCAGCTATGTATTATGCCACTGGAGATATCAACACGGAAAAGACAAAGCCTTTTTTACTCTCCTTACACCAGCTAAGTACTCCTGACCACTTGAATCTGCTATTGCAGGTTTAGAGTAATACCAGAATGGGCAATTTTAGAACATGATCGTGCTTGTACTGAAGGCAACAGTAACCAGATTTTGGTGTGAAGACCCTTTGGGGACCGCATTTGCTCAAAGAAAAGCCAGAAGGTAAATGTAACTGGAAGCATACTCCAAAATTGACTTCAACGGGGGTGATGAATAGTGAAAAGATGAGGTCTTCAAGCCTAGGTGCTCTACCAAAATTTACTGGGAAGCAGACAATCTGCCGAGCATCCTTGTACTCTTTGCCCAGCTCCAAGTCTTCAGCCCCACTCCAAAAAAGCCAGGTTCCCTCAAGTCCTTTCCGCTGCCAGAGAGAGAGCTCTTGAAACCTCATTGGAGCTTGCTTCCTCTCCTGCAGCACCAGGTTATTAAAGGGCCTGTATTCCTCTGCCTGCTGCCACAAACATAAATCCTCATTTTACATTGCCTTTCCTTTAACACTAAACATAAAAGAATGGACTTTTTATTGGAGTTTTATCTTTGCCTGGGCTTCTAACAACCCATACCGAACACTCTGTTATTAAGGCCCCTTCTGGATTTAGAGGCATATAAACTGTTTGTGCTTGGCTACATACATTGGTATTTTTATGTTCTTACGTATCTTTATCTGTACAGTATCTCTGAATACACTTATAACTGTTTCAAAAAACCACCCTAAGACTTCATTCAAATAAAACTGTAGAAAAGCGACCTGCTACATACATATTTCCTCATCACTTCGATTTTCATGTTCAGCAAGGGCCAGAATGTTTAATTTTGACTGTTTGTTTTAATTTGGCCACTACAATTAAAAGGCCATGCCCCAGATTTGGCCCTGTGAAGAGGTAGTTTTCTCCAGTTTAAATGGGTATGAGGCACAGCATTTTCACATCCTAGAAACAGTTCTCTCATCTTCTTTTTTTTTCCTAATGTAAATTTTGCAATGCTAATTCCTTTCATAAGAGACGTAGGGATAACTGGTGGTTTACAGTTCAACCTTCCCCTGGTACCCATAAATATTTATTGTTTCTTGCCCCATTTCAAGGCGCAGATGAAATTCATCTTCGGGGGGGGGGAGTTGAGAGGGAAAGGATGTGGAGGGGCGACCGTCATCTTTAAAATATAAACGTGAAGAAAACTAAAACAGATGCGTGGAGAGGAAAAGAGAAGCTGGTGGGAACACGGTGGGGCTGGAGCACATTTTCCCTGGGAGACGGCTGCGCTTCGAGCTTCCCCGGGACGCCCTGCGGGCGGACGGCTCCCTGTGGAGAGCTTCCCGGGAGGAGGTGGGAGGCTGCTGTGGGCCAGAGAGGCAAGAGGTGGGCTGGGAATGGCCCCGCTCCCCAGCCAGGCCCCCAGCGCCGTGTGTACACTGTCCCCTTTTTAGTTAAACCTCAGTCCCTTCCAACCAGGGAGGAAAATGTCTCCCGGTCAGAAAGCAGGATAGCCTAGCGCTGCTCCCTCACCCAGGGCCTTGGTGGGGCTCTGAGGCGGGGCGATGGCAGCCCACGCCAGCAGGCACCGCCGCGCAAGGACAGGGCTTTGCAGGCCGAGCGGCGGGCGGCAGTGGGGAGGAAGAGAGGGAGGAGGTGCCGGGAGGGAGACCGGGAAACTGTAACTCATTGTGGATGGGATGGAGTGGCCGGGGTGGCGAACGCTCGCAGCCCAGCACATCCATCAACCTGCCGAGCGGCCCGACAGGCTGGAGCCGTGGCTGCTCCCTCTCTCCCTGTGTCAGGCATGATCCAGCCCAACTGCGCCGAGGCGGCGCAGCCCGGCCAGGCAAGCTCCGGTCAGCACAAGCCATCGCAGCCTGCCAGCCGCCTGGCAAGCTCTGCCGCAGCCGGCTGTGCATCCTGGGTTGCCTGCAGGGCTCAGCCCCCAGCATCCCAGCTCTCACATGGCCTACGCAATCCAGAGCCTAATCCCCTTTCAATCCCTGCAGTTGCACCCGAGGTTAATTTAACCTAGTCATGTCCACTCACATTAAAAGCCCTGTTTGGTCTCACATCACATTTAAATCGGCCTAACATCACCATCTCCAACAGCCCCTGAGTGTGTGAGGGAAGAGCCAGGCCCTCGGTCTTCCTCCAGTACTCCAAACAGGGCAAATCAAGTGCTCTGTTTTCTTCCATTTTATGAGGTAATTTGGGTTAAGCCCTGGTATTTATTTTTTCAACCCTGCTGTAACGATGTTGCTCTCTAGCACAGGGCTATTAAATGCTCTCAGTTCTCTATCAATGACTTGCTTGGCAGGAGTGCCGCAGCCCGCCCCAGGAGCCGCCGCCGTGGTGTGGTGCAGGGGGGCTTCTGCTGCAGTGCTCCCACAGCCGCTGCCTGCTCCTCCACTCTGGGGCACTGCCCTGTCAGCTCACTGGCGAGGCTGTGAGCTGCATAAAAGCTGCAGAAAGCCAGAATGCCCAGGCAGGAGGCAAATCATCATTTGCAGCTTGCCCTCCCAATCTCTACCCAGCTAATGAAATGCTGGCGCAGGACATGAAGGCACTGGCCTTGCTGCGGTGCCTGATATGGATCAGCTGCAACACCTCACCATGTCACAGGGCCTTAGCTCACAGCTTGTGCTCTAAACTTCCTGCACTTTGTCTGCTTAAAGCAGAGCCAGAACACTGCTTTATTGATAGGGGTGGCAAGAACGATTTGTCCAATTTTGAGGCTTTTGCTTGAAGGATTTCAGGACTTTTTAAAATTTGTTGTTTTTTTTTTCTTTTGTAGCAGCTGATTTAAATAAACATTTTGAAAATATATATAATAGCACTTCCTAAATGTATGCGGTTTTCCCAGCATCGTAGGCCAGCTATATATGATAGAAACCAATCTCTGATATATTTTCCACATAATTTTCAAATTTTCATTCATCTTTTTGTTTTGTTGGAGCTCATATGTCCTAACATGCCCAAATAAATTAATGGATTTCTATATTATTATTACTCATTATTCCATAGTGTGGCTTTTATCTTAAAGGAGAAGACACAATGAAACATGAACAACATGTCTTTCATCTCTAAGAATCCCACTGCAATTTATAAGCTTAGGTCCTGCACTAGGAACACATCAATACTCAGGAGAACAGTTAACATATTTTAGCCTCAGATATGTGCCCACATCCTCCTGAAGTCAAAGGTACTTAAGCACATGATCAAAACAGGGGAGGGGAGCTTTTATAAGAATAAACCTCAAAATACCCAAAGTGCTTTCCTGCAAGTATCTCTTAAAGGTCATTTCCATCTTAGAATTATTCCACCATCACCAAAATGCAAAGAAGGAACAAAGTAAGTAGTGTATTGGGAAGAAAGTGAAATGGGATCCTTTTTTCAAATGAAATCATAGAATCATAGAATTGTTAAGGCTGGAAAAGACCCTTAAGACCATTGAGTCCAACTGCTAACCTATCACTGCCAAGTCCACCACTAAACCATATCCTCAAGCACCATGTCTACCCTTCTTTTAAATATCTCCAGGGATGAAGACTCAACCACCTCCGTGGGCAGCCTGTTCTAATGCCTGACAACCCTTTCAGTGAAGAAGTTTTTTCTAATATCCAACCTAAACTTCCCCTGGTGCAGCTTGAGGCCATTTCCTCTCATCCTATTGCTTATTACTAGGGAGAAGGGACCACCCCCACATCACTACAACCTCCATTCAGGTAGTTGTAGACAGCGATAAGGTCTCCCCCTCAGCCTCCTCCTCTCCACACTAAACAACCTCAGTTCCCTCAGCCACTCCTCATAAGACTTGTTCTGTAGACCCTTCACCAACTTCGTTGCCCTTCCCTGGACACACTTCAGCCACTTAATGTCCTTCTTGTAGTGAGGGGCCCAAAACTGCACACAGTACTCGAGGTGCGGCCTCACCAGTGCCGAGTACAGGGGCACTATCACCTCCCTGCTCCTGCTGGCCACAAATGACAGGGGGAATTTTAGACAGGCAAATAGAATCATTCAAGGAGCAGTTCTGCCAGGAAAAAAGATTAATACCCCTATACTTAAAAAAATACACAGTCAAGAGCTCAGTACAATATTCATCCAGAATCCAGAAGCTATATGGCACAACTACAAGCTCTTCCATCCATACAATATCAGCTCAAGAGGGCTGGTACAGGCATAAAGATTATTTTATCATGATGTTTATATTTTGATATAACATGACAGTAATATATATTACCAGGATAGGAGAAAAGGAGGAAGTAAAGAAAATCTAATAAATTTACCTATCAAAACTGAGAGATTTGTACTTATCTGCAAAATTTTAAGTGTTTTCCAGAACCCTCAGCCTCTGATACCAAGCCAGTCCTGCCCCGTTCAGTGTGCTAGATCTGACAGGACAACACAACAGAGTGATTCCCATTGCCTCCAATATGAAATACTATATGCACGATGCAAAAGGTGGCTCTCATGTTTATGAATTGAGCACACCTCTACAGAGTCAGGCTCACCTCCAGCAGTCTGACCTTTCTGTATTTAGCACTATCAGTCTAAATCTTCCTAAATCATCCCTCTGCATTCTGAGGACTGCATTTGCTATTCTCAGTATTCATACAAGTGGAGAAGCTACAGCTATTAGTAGCCAATTTTAAAAGTATCTTCATTGCAGTCAGCAAGGGCAACTGTTTCTGCAGCACGGCAGGTGGGACACCAATGGAAAAATTAGATTTAGAGTGGTAGCGTTCCATTTTGTAGTGTAGCTGCTGCATTCTTAAGAAATAACATCAGGCTTTCACTGGTGTCTGGAAAATATCATCTGCTATGCAGGTACTCTCTGTCAGCTGTTGCAGGACAAAGGACAACAGTGAAAGATTACATATGATGTGTCATGCTGAAAGACTACTGTTCCATCAAACTTTTCCACTTCCAGCAAATAATGTCAGAAAAGGGGGGTGGGGGGTGGGGGCAACAACAAAAAACCCAGATAACACCTAAAAAATCCTTAAAAATGTGAAAGCATAAAGTCATACTCTCACCAGTTTGGCAATCTCACCAATGCAGCAAATCTGCTAAAATTTGTGGAGATACTGAATACATAAACATCAGAGAAATTATTCCTGCATTACCTCTCAGAGGTGACCATATATGTGACAACTTTGTTAAATCATACATTGTTGATTAAAAAGAAATACAAAAACTGTTAAAAGAGAAACATGTTTTCCTCAGAGAACCTCTTTGAAAACTTTGGTGAAATTGCTGGCTTAAAGTGAACCTATTAAAGGATGGGTATAGGCAAGTCTTGAAAAACATTTAGGGATTAAAAACTCATTACCAAAATGCCAGCAGTCACACAGCACTATTTATGCTATGTGGCTGCCCTGTATTAAGTGATACAGATTTAAAGGCTAGTCAGATAACATCCAAATTATAATTGAATCCAAGCCAAAATCCTAGATCCAGATACCCACGCTTAGATATTTATGAAAACCAAATCCAAATGTAACATGATTTCATAGCTAACAAAAGAATAACAAGTAGCTGTTGCTAGTTACTGGACCTGTCATACATTATTAATTGTGAAGGAGCCTTGCCAACTCTCATGGTTGTCCTGTGCTCGGGTCTTGCAATAATCAGTATTCTTCTTGAAGTACTAGTTGCTAGAGTCATATGAATAGATACAAATCTCACCTTTCTCTATATATTCTTTTAGCATGTCTTAATGTATTCTGACACTAAAGTGATATGTCTTTTCTATACAGAAAGGGAAATTTAGGGCCTTGCCTTACTTCCTTTAAAGTCTACAGAGGAACTCCACGTTTATTTTCATTAACCTTTTGGCACAATACCTGGGCCTGCAACTCAGTGTGTCTTATGTAAGGACATACAACACAAACTGAATGAGATACTGTATCTTAATAAGCTATTTATCGAGTAAGTGGTAGTAGCTGGCTGGGGGAGTGCTCCTACCATGTCCAAACTGTCAGGTACTTTCGAATTAAAATGTTTATTCTGCAGCTGACATCGAAAGAGCCCCTGACCCAGGAGCTAGAGGAGATCACAAGCAGGAGCAGAATTAACAGCAGAATCAGAATCCACTCTGAACCTACAATTTTTTTCTTTAATTTAGTAGATAAATGCTCCTCCATCTAAATGAAGTACATAATAAAGTACACCTGGCTTCTGGCCACACAGGAAAAAAAGTTGCAAATATTGGTCTACTGCTTCCACATCCGTTTAGTAAAGCAGAAATAAGCCCATTGTAACAGGAGATTGCCATAGGATCTGTACCTCCAGCTTTGCAAATGAACATGCCTTGATGTTTAATTTTCCGTGAGTTCCTCTGCATTTAGGTACCAGCAGGAGACCATTATACTGTGACAGCACTCAGTTCTGATGACATTATCTTAAACTTTTCCCAGTTGTCCATCCTCACCCCTGTTGTGCTGCCGCCATCTATTAACATTCCACTGACAACAACGAAAGATGTTAGAGCAGAGCACATTAACACGGTAGCCAAGATGGGGTGCTTTCACCTGGATGTACACAAATGTTTGGCAGTAACTATATAGTTAATTAGCTGGATCACATCATGCCTATTCCTCACAAGGCTTGTCTGAGGTGCTTTGCATTTATAATTCATGGATTCATAGATTTTTATGGCCAGAAGAAATCATTAGATCATCTGGCCTCCCCTTCTCTATTATAAAGGCCATACAATTGCATTCACTTACTCCTGTCGTTAACCCAATTACTTGTGTTTCACTGTCTTCCAAAAAAGACATCCAAAGACTTCAAAAGATGGCAATCCCACTTCTCCCTTGGAAGTTTATCCCAACAGCTAATCACGCTAAGTATCACACAACTAGTGTAGACTTGGGACTAATAAAGCTTAGTCTCCTATGGATTTGTGTTTCATGGCTGATTGACTTCGATGCCTAACAAGCTGTGAGCTCTGATTAAAGTTTCTTCCCATATACAGAACATTTTTAAGGTCTTTTCCTCAACTCCTTGTAGATCCTCTGCATCTTACTAATGTGACAACTCAAGTTATAGCCCTGACAGTACCTCAGATCATTATAGGTCTCTGTCAGAATTCTTCTAAGTGAGATTTCACCTATTCTTGACCACATACTTTCATGAAACCTGTAGAAACATAATTGCTTTTCAGACCTTCCCCCCCTCTTCCAAGAGTGGCTGCAGAGAAACAAGGTCAAAATTTATTGGAGGCACCTGTGCATGTACATGCACGCACACATACACTCAGCATGGTTACTTGCAACTTTTTTTTCCAAACAATTGTGCCTTATTTCTTATTTATTTGCATTTGTTGCTCTCTTCCTCACTATGTCTCTTTTATTCCTCAGTATGACTTTCATCAGTGCCCACTAGCACCCAGAATTTGCTCTGTACTGAAGACATTAATGCACTCAGTATTCTTTTTAATATGATGAATACCTTGAGTTACTTCTCCTCCTTAACCCTGTTGAATTTTTTCCCAGGTTGGAATAATTCTTATTTCTCTTTTCTGTACTATTATCAATTTTCCCTAATGCAGATGTCATGATGTGAAGAAAAGCCCATATGCCCAATCATTTTTCCATATTTTTCCAAATATGTTGGCTAGTCCAATTAAAAAAAAAAATGCATCCCTTTCTACAGATCTTACTTGTATCCTTAGACCACCATAGTTACAACAACATTGCTAAGAGACAGGAACAGTATGCACTATTTTCAGTGTTAACCTCCCCAGTGTCAGATAGAGGTAAAAACACCTCCTTATGCTACTCACAACTCCCTTCTTATATATCAAAGGACCACATCAGTCTTTTCCCAGAACATCTCACTGGGAACTCATGTTGAGTGACTTGTCTTCTTTGACCTCTAAATCCTTTCCAGAGCTTTCTAAGACACAGTCTTCCTATTGTTCAGAGAGAAACTGCTAACGTTCCCAAATATACTATACCTATTACACTAGAAGAAAAGTTTTTGCAATTATTTTGGATGGAAAAAGAGTCCATAACCAAGTTTCCCAAAATCAGTGTAAGAAATATCCACCAGAAAAAAATTTAAAAATTAGGGAGGCTGAACATACTATACTAATCTTAATACATTAACATTTTGCTTTGATATTGTTGGAGAGATGGAAAGAGTAGAAATGGGACTTCACATGCCAATTTTAATGATTTATTTTTTGGAGTGCAGGACAGCAAAAATATATGTTGCAAAGTTCTGTAATTTCCCCTCTTCTTTCCCATGTTTTAGGCAGGCTTCATTCAGTAGTACTGATAAGCAAGTCTTATATGTCTGAAGACAGTGAACTGAAATTATGTGAACCAAAATAAAAAGCCAGATTGAAAATAGGAGGCTTGGCTTCCCTTTCAGTAATCGTGGTAGTAAAAATGAATTCATATCTCTTAGAGAAGCTGAAAGACACTCAGATTAACAACTTTGATGGTCTCAGAGAAAATCAGATCTGTAACCACTGAAAACATGTTTTAATACTTTTTCATTGCATTGCATATTGCTCTTAACTAAATTATCTCTTCCAGAGTTCTTTTTATTAATCAATTCCAACTCACCTAACCACTGTCAGTTTTGCTAATTAAAAATTCAGCTGTGTGACACTACACTCTTTTGCATCTATAATGAAATCTAATAAAGACTGAGGAGAAAACTAGTAATTTTCTTGTGGGAAAACTATGGCTAACTTTCACTGGGTCATTTGACAAAAAATTAAAACTAAGTGATGCTCATTTTGGTGATCACATACCAGGTCCTGGGACAACTATTCTGCCTGCAGAGGAGCTCCTTGAAGAGCTGTCTGTCTCCAGGAAAGGACTTAGAACGCTCAGCTCCCATCAGATGAGAAGGAACTTGCTATGCCAAATCCTAACTTTGAGGAAAATTTTCAGGGAAAAACCTCTGAGCAGCAAATACAGAGGCTTTTAGAGACAGTCCTGTTTGTCTCTTGTACTGCATCATTTATCAAAGACATAGCTAGGTTTAAAAACAAACAAACAAACAAACAAAGAATAAGACGACGGTGAAGGAAAGTTGCTGTAGAAAGGGAATGCTGATCAAATTGCTTTTGAGTGAAGCATGCAGACAGAATAAATTTTAAATTTAATCTTTGTTACAGTAGTAGTAATAAAGCAGTAGTACGATGCATTAAAGATTTGATTTTCCTTTATAGCTTGTCTAAGAATATGCAAATTACCCTCAAGGAAAATGAGAATCAAGCCTTTTAATAGAGAGAAACTAATGGGTATTCTCTGTCCTGATGGTTCTAGCTGAGTTTAAGAGTTGCAGAGATCTGACTCTGCAAACGCTAACACATAGAAATTAATTACCTGGATCAAGTTATTTTCATGATCAGAACCCAATAATGGCTCATTTGTACAGCTGTTAATATTAAACAACAAACCCAATAAAAAAATGAAATTCGAAAAAGTCTAAGCTGAACCTGAGGCAGTACATAAATCTGCTGAGACTGCAAAACCAGCACTTATGGAGGAAGAAAGCCAAGGGAGGCAAGCTAGGCTTCTAACTACGGAAGTTAATTAGCTCTATTTTTAGCTAGAAGGGGATTTCTGTTTAATATTCAGCCAGGTTTTAGGTTACAATGATTTAAGATTACAGGCAAAAAAAATGTACCTGGTAAATTTAGTTTAAGGCCTTAAACAAAACAAAACAAAAAAGTCTAGATAAAATACTAAGGCAGCCTTGAGGATGTAAGCATTCACCCATATGCTCCTTCCAGCCATACTTGAAAAAATATTTCTCATGAGATTACAGACAAAGAGGGATTAATTAGTAAGAGATAATTCTCATGCATTGCGCAATGCATTCATCTTCCTCAGCTCAGCACTTTTTACTGAATGATAATGTCAATAGCATAGGTTCTTACTGGTGAAAATTACATATGCACGATGCCTCTCAATTTTAAGACTATAATCTTAAAGGGTTTGACTCTGTATCAAGTCATAGTACAGTACTGTATTGCATCAGTAATGCAACACAATTTCTAACGTGGGTTCATTCCTGATCTGAATGGTTTTTAGTTCAAACTATTGATAATGAATATGAGAGGGATTTGCTTTTGATTTTTACAGTTTTGGGAACAAGCCCATTGGAAAAGTCATCAGTTAAAGCTGCAGGTGCACATCACCTCTGAAGATGATAACCTAGAAGAAAAGCTATGGTCCCTCTGAAGTCAATATGATCTCAGAGAATTACAGGAGGAATGTTCAGGTACAATCTTTGAATATGAAAAGCAAAACTTTTATCATAACTTTTAGATGGAGCTAGATTGGTTCATAAAAATGCTCTGTGGTGTGGTTGCCTGTGACAGCAGAGGACTGTTGCCCTACAGGTCTTGTCCAGTCTTATATTCCTGCATTCACTGGAAAACACTCATTGATGTCCCTTTACCTGAGAGCTCTCCATGGGTCCTGAATTTGACTGGGAATCTAGCTCTTCAGAATTGAGGTCACATTCGATAATACAGCTTTTAAATCCTCTGCTTCTTTAGTCATGAAATAGGTACACCAATTATGTACTACACTAGGCAATAGATTTATACATACATTTGCAAAAAAAATCAGTGATAGGGACAGAAAAAATGCCATATCACTTCACTGTGTCGAGACACAGTGACATTTGAACACAAAACAAAATATATAGCAAAGGAGGGTTGAGAAAGAGGAGCCAGTCCTAGTAGTCATCGACTAAACAGAAATCTCTGGCAATCTTTATCTGGGATTGTCAGACAGCTCTAAGGAAATCAAGGATAGGTATCTTTATCATTGAGCAATTAAGCTCGAAGGCAGAAGAATATACTTGTGAATGCCATCTCTTTAACCATGCGTGATAAATTGTCTTCACCCTTTTTCCCACTCCTGCTCTCCACCCATCCCATCTTTTTTTTAAGTGACTACACCCTTTCACCTGCTTCACCCTCACCCCTTGCCAGCTTCAGTGCTTAGAGCAATTCAGACAGCCCTGCCAGCGAACCTCCAGCTCTGCTCACTGCTGTGCTGCTCCACCTCCTATCTGCTGCTCCGCGACCTGTCTAAAGAGCCAGGGTTTGGCAAGGGAGCAGGTGAAACAAGCTGAGAAGGCAGATGGAGGGAAGCAGCAGGTTCCCAGCTTGTAGCACACAGAATAGGACTTAACTTTTCTCCCACGAGACCTGAGTAACCCATAGGTAGATGGAGTTGCCCTCCAGTCACTATTCATTTTCCAGAGAACATCAAAGGTCTAGCATACTACATTATGCACTGCTTCTTCAAAAAAAGTGAGATGCTATTGAAAAATCTGGTAAAAGCACAGCATTTTCGTGATAAAAAAATTATAATTGCCAATGAAGTAGCATTTAATAATAATAATAACAAAAAGCTCTGAGGCATTCTAAGAAAAGAAATATAGGACTAAGAATCCTTTTGTAATATAATGCACACCCCTCACTCAATAATATGTTAATGAAATTTATTTAATTAATTAATGGATGTTAAAGAACATTTAAACATACTGTGCCTTTGGCTATCACAGGGAAATATTCTGGTCAATGAATGCAATCAAATTACTTGAAGTACTGCAAAGAATTTTTTTTAAAGCAAGCATTAAAAGTTATCTATTAAAAAAATAATGCTTCAAATATGAAGAATAAGTACCTTGTACGTGGAATGTTTGTGTCTGAGGTCACTCTTATTTAGAAGCTCACTAGTTAATTGCAATTACAGATGAAAAGCTTTTCATTAACACTCATCTTTGGGGACATAAATAATTGCATTTTAAAGCCAGAGAAAGTGCTGGCTCCAAACCAAACCAGGGTACAGGCAAGTGGTCCCTCAGATCACAGCAACTAAGCACAATACTGTGCGCTATATATATGATGATAGCAACAACCGTACAAAGCGTTTCACAGAAAGTCACATTCGCCTAAATTTGCTAGTGCACTAAGACACAGCAAGAATTTTCCCCATGATCTTGAATGAGAAATGTACAGATCTTTTTCCAAATTTTATTTTCCAGTTGAATTCTTAGAAAACAACAATAAAAAGTTACAATATCGGAAGGAAAACATACTGTCTATGGGTCTCATAGGAAAAGTATCAATAGCATCAGTTTTGCTGGAAATTTCAGATAGGACAAACCTCCTGGTCTTTTGCTTGCAGCAAATAATCATCTCTTCCAAAATCATAAAACTTTCTGGAATGCCAAGTTACATGAAGAAAAATTAGATAGGAATCATGTTTATTTAACTTTTATTTAAAGATAGCAATAACTCCTTTGCACTCCTTGGCAGCCTACAGCTGCTTACAAGTTACACCTGTAACTTCCATTAGGTTAATAAGATTATACCTACTCATTAACCCTCACCGTATTAATGGCTAATTATGTGCTGTCTTATTTAAAAGTGGATGCCCCCATGCAGGTTGGAGGGGGTGGTATAGGAGGGGAGAGAGAGGATGAGCCAATTAGAGAAAAAAAGTTTATGTGTCTGAAATGAAAAGGTTATGCTGTATCTACAAAGGGTTCTTAGAGGTTAAATATTTCAGGTTAGGAGGATATTCATCATAGTATATTTAGAATAAATGAATGTGCAGGTGGAATAAGGACAAAGCACTTATACTGCAACTTGCAGCAGCCATTCACTTTAAAGATGCTCCTGATATCACAGTGAATTTCTTTAGTGCCAGTTTAATCTTCTCTCTAGAGCACTCATATACGCCCTATAGCATGTTAAAGCACAAAATCTACAAAAAATCTATTCCCAGCTTGCACTCTGAGTCAGTATTAAATTCAGGTCATTCTAACTGGAGTTAGACAAAATTTGCAGCTACAGTCCCTTTTCAGAATAGAGGTGTTGAAATATGTTGTGTAATGTGCAGCCATTTTACACAATTATTTTGTGTAGAGGGAAAATAAGGATATTTTAAAGCATCTTAAGTATCAATATTATTTAACCATTTAAGCACCTTAATAATCTTTCAGTGTGAAGCATTTTGGTCCCTGGATTAAAGAAAACTTTTTTTCAAAACTCTCCTGAAGTTATTTCTCAAACAGTAAAAAAAATTCCTCAAAATCTTGTCCAATGCCTTTTTATTTGGTTTTTTTTTAAACT
The DNA here is from genome assembly GCF_949628215.1 of Phalacrocorax aristotelis. Classification (NCBI taxonomy): domain Eukaryota; kingdom Metazoa; phylum Chordata; class Aves; order Suliformes; family Phalacrocoracidae; genus Phalacrocorax; species Phalacrocorax aristotelis. The sequence goes on along the minus strand of NC_134277.1, from coordinate 122,356,122 downwards.
GCTAGTGAGCCAAATAACCCATCCTTCACAAAGTCCTTTCTCTTAAATAGAGAACTACTCAGACAGGACTTAGCCCACTGAACCCCATTTAATCACCACCAGCAAAGCACAGTTATGGTGTCATGCAAAAGATAATGTCACTGAGTCTCTAGGCATGAGAAAGATGATTTGTTTGACTTGATTTTTTTTCCTCATAGCACTGAGAAATCCCTTTAGGCAAGAACTTTTTTCTTTTTTTTTTTTTTCTTTGTTTTAATTTTTCCTTAAGCAAAAAGGAGTGGGACTCATTTGTTAGGTGTGTGAGACTTTGCAGGTCTGGTTTTACAATACACCATTTAGTCTTTGGTGAGGCTTGTTAAACCCTGAAAGAAAAAAGTCATGCATTGACTGAGTGACGCCACCCTGAGGTTGATTCCCAAGGGAAAATAAAGACTTGGTCCTGCCTTAGAATCGTTAGAGTGACCGAGAACACCTTCTAGCAAGTGATAGCGTACCAAACCTTGGCAAGCTGCATAATAACAGTAAACCCAGTGATCTAATTATTCACCTCTAATAAAAAGGGCAGGGTTCCATGGGAAATCAGGAGAAGGCCTGAGAATTACACCCAGCAAATACATTTCACAATACAAACGGAGGCAGTTTGTCAAGACTCTAACCTGGGAAAATTAACTTATGAAGCTGTCCTATGCATCCACTGTGCCCAGTTCAGAACAATTTCACATTTATGCAGGGAGGCTCTTCAAAGCACCAAATTATCAGCCTTGAACGCCGGGTTTAAAATATCACTTTAACCCGTTGTGGCTCAGAGATCTTTAATTTTTTATTAAACATGGAAATACATAATATAAATATATGGATAGATATAGCATAGGAATTTAAACTAACCCCTACTGACCTGTGAACATAACAGAAATTCACAGGTAGAAAAGTAGTATCTTTTATGTATGCCAATGAGACAGTCAGCAGCACCACTGATGGCACATAAAGCCTTTCCCCAATATTATACTTCTTTTTCATGACCACTTCTTCATTTTTTATTCTGTATAATCTAGTGTGATGCCATGTACCAAGTTTTTGCTGTGTAAAGGTATGAATTTCCAGATATATCCCTAAATACACACTGAAAATATTTGCATGTTCATTCATTTGTACACCTAAAACCTTGGATTTGTTTGCAAAGCAATAGCTACACATGCCAAAGAAGTGACTGTTCTATACCCGCTGTACACAGAAAAATAGAATTTTCTGCAAGTATATTTCAAACTGTGGAATATTTGAACTGCAGCCCAAGTAATTACCTGAGCAGTCTACTGGGAATGTACATACTAGAACAAGTTGTAAAATAATCTCTTCCAAATAGCTATTAAAAACAAAATTACAGATCCTGGGCCAGATCCTCAGCTGTTACAAATTGGTAGCTGTTACAAGTCTCTTTGACTACATGTGTGCAAAGTTTGAACTCCAAGAGAAATTTTACAGTAAAACTACAAATTACTGAAAAATGAGGTTCAGAGTAGAAACACAGGTGGTATTCTCACCATCTCCTTCAAACTCCTTTAGGCATTTAGCTTGGCTTCTCTGAATCATGCCTGCCTCCTCTACATCAGCAGTATGAGGAATCTGGGTTCCTCCAAACTGCACCTTAACAGATGAGTAAAGTAGCCTCAGCCAGACAACGTAAATGCCCTGAATACCACAAAAAAAAGGTCATGTCTTCTGTCAGTATAACTGAATTGCTAGAGAACCCTGCTTTCAATAAAAAAAAAAGTATCGAGCCATTTCATTATAGAAGTTGTGGTTATTTGCAAAAGCAAATCAGTTGTTGCACCAATTTCTGCATCACTTTCTAATTTCTCTGGGATTCTCTTAATTAAAAAGTGTTCTGAATGATGTCTTGCTGTCTATAATAAGAAAGATTTTTATTTTCTTCTAATGATGGTCTAAAGCCTGTGTAGTAACCAACTGACTAACACAGGGAAATCCCAATCTTTCAGCTCCATTGTATAATTTATACAATATGTTCAACACTTTCCCACATAATAAACGTGGGAATCCCTTACAACCAGTCCAAGGTCTGAGGTTTTTTGTATGAATCATGTTTGCTGCATCCTGGCTTTACCACACCCCCAACTACTACTGCTGGGAGCCAAAGAGTTACTGCAATCACCACTGGTAGGAGATACCGTGTGCAAAGGCGTTATTTACAGGAGGATGCAGTGAAGATGAGAGCCAGAGCCTGATAACTTTATCTCAGGGGTTACCTGGGAAAGAGTCCTCTAGGTCTATTTAGGAGAGAAACATTAAATAATGAATAAATTAAGAGATATTATCATTCAATTATTACTTCTTGCTATTACAAATCTTTCATGTAACCCTTAGCCAGGTTCTGTTTATTTAAGGTGATGCTCATTTGAATAGTTTGGGAAAGAAGTGCTTTCACTGTACCTGTTATTCAATTTGACAGTTCTTTGCAACACAGGAAAGAATCATGTTTGAACTTGCGCAGATAAATGTCATTGTCTTGTCTTTAGAAAAGATATTCAAGATACCTCTGATAATGTTCGCAAACATTTAGCTTCCCTGACTGGCAAATTTACTGTCTGGCAGCAACTTTAATGTAAGGGGCCGGGGGGCGGGCAATCAACAACAGGTTGCTCATTATTAATGCAAAACTGACAATTTTTATCAGCCCTCAAAAACTAATGTACTCTTTCTGAACTGTGCTCAGTGCAGGGAATTGAACCAGAAGGTTGCCTGTAGCATAGACATCTCCACTATACATTTATTCCTACTGCTTAGAGCCCTCATAGATGTACAAGCATATCATAGGGATAATCATCTCTTGGTCTTTTCTCTGTCATATGTATTTCACTCCTTTTATACTGTATTGTCAGATGAATCCCAGCTCCACCTATTGCAATCAGGGAACAAGAGCTTGTCAAGGCTTTAGGCACTCAGCCAGCTCAAATCTGAGCACCTGACCTGTTCTGAATCATCCTCTGGAAGAACCTCTTAGATACACACCTGTCTGTTGACTCCAGACAGAATAAAATCTAAAGACTTGTCAGCTAACCTAGCCACCTAAGTCAGAATCCGGATTCTGAATGTTAAATAAAGCCACTCACTCTTACGGGGAAAAAAAAAATAAGGCAGAAAAGGTCTGTGCTACATTCATAAAAGCAAGTTTTTACAGCATTTCCCCCTCATTAAAGCTATTTTTTGAAAGGGTAGGACAAATTCATAAAAGGAATTGCTTTTGCACTATTATGCAAAGGTGCACTAGCCACAGTCCAAACACTTGTTCTGTTAAGTACTGGGAGTTTGCCTTGTCTGCATTTACTGTACAAAACAAGGGGGTCAGAAATAGGGATCCTGAGTTTGGTTCTTATCTGCATCACTGATTCAGTTTGTAATATTAAGCAAGTCAAGTAAGTGGTGCCAGCTAGGCATCACAGATTTTCCCACATCACAGAAATGCTGTTTGGCTGAATTAATTTATGCTTATGAAGCACTCAAACTTTTTATGAGAAGTCAATGTAGTAGTATGAAAAGGAGTTTCTCATGGGTTCCAGACTAGCTGGGATCCATAACACTGTGGCAATCAATCAGCAGTATTACAGAGTGAGAGCACTGTGCCTCCCTGAAAGACAAGCATACACAAAAGTTAAGAAATTGTTTATTCCAGCCGTAATAGGAAACTTTTGTATATAATTTCCCTGCTTACTCAGAGGCACTGTAACATCTGTCAGGCCAGTCCTAGCACTTAGCATGCAGATCTGAGCAGAGGAACACATGCCCCATTTCCTGATAGCAGCTCACCCGCCGGTGCTGCCAGCTCAGTGACCACGCATGAGACACCAACCTCAGTTCCACCAGTGTACAGTTAGACTTCATGGACCAAATCCAAATTTGCACAGGTGTAAATGAGAGCCACCCAATCTGTTCAATGCCTTTAATGAAATTTCAGCTCTGACTGCGTGGCACTCCCTCTCTTTTAACCATTCAAGAAGTGATAAGGACTGAAGCCAAAATCTCATTACCTTCCATGCACTGCTTGACACACACTGTTGTTTGATCAGCATCCTTCCCTAATGTATAAGCAGCTCTGAACTTCATTCCCCCTGCCTCCCTGCCCATTTAGACAGTGTCAGTCAGCTCAAATGGCGGTCACCGCAACATTTAGAGTTGTTTAGGGGAATGATGTTTAAGGGGATGAACACTTTTCTTTCAGATTCCTGATTTCAGTCAAAATCTATTCAAGCTCTGCAATAGAAAAATGGCAGCTCCAACTGCAACACCACCAAACCACTCTTCTTTCTTGTATTTGTTCCTAAATCCTGTTCATTGAGTTGTTCTCTTCTCCTGGGTTTATACACCTGTGCTCCTCTCCACTTTTGCCCATAAATTTGTAAGCTTTGGGCATCTGGTAATGTCCAGTGCTGCCAAGTTTTCGTATGAGACCAAGCGAGCTCAGAGTGCCACAGTGACAGAAATCACTGTAACAGACATTTAAAATATTATACCTCCCTCTTACACAATAGGGACACTTCTCCCAGCATAATTAAAAAAAAAAAAAATACAAAAAACCTGAAAAAGCTTAGAACTATCTAAAAATATGTATTTTAAGCCAGTTAGGAAAGCTATGCAGCGGTTTTAACTTTTATTCTTTACACACCTACCTGTGTTCACATATCTATACTTCAGAGTGTTTTATCACCTCAGTCATAATTTTGAATTTTTAAAAGGCATGCAGTGCAAGATATTGCAAGTGATTGCAGTCTCTTTCTATCATCCAAAGACTTTGGAAACATAAGCAATGATGTATTCCTTATCTGCTGTGTTTCCTTCTCTTTCTATATTATAATACATTTTGCACCCTGACAGAGGATTAATCACCTGATGGGAATACCACAGGCTGCAGAGATCTGCTGGGAAATATATTTCTGAATGACTTCACACTAGTCAGAAGTTCATGATGTCTATGATTTATTGTCTCTGGTGAATTTCTCATTGCTGTTGAGAATTTAAACTAGTTCAGATGCTCCTAGTGATGAGGCACAGAAGGCAAAGAACAAGGCCACAGTAATGTCTGTGAAGCTCAGATTTGGAAAACAGCTTTTCCAAAACATGCAGAGAGATTATTAATTTAGACCTAAGGAGGAGAAGAGCAGCTTTCTTTTCAGGTGTTTCCACATTCCTATTTGGCTGTGCCATAAAGCCTTATACGTAGCAAAAAGAGAGAACTGTGGCCAAAACCTGAAATTCGCCCTCAGTTTTCATCACATTTTTACACAACAAACTACCTCTCAGCATACTTCCATGTAATAAGATACACACATGGAAGAGAAGGGAAAAAACCAAGCCCAAGATGTCAGGACTGCTCTTTGGCATGTTCAGGTACCAACTGGTGTCAGAAAAAGAGAGCAGCTTGGGTAACCGACACTGTTGGACAGATGGGGTTTATACACCCAGGAGGGTAGAAAGGCTCAGTTGGATCAGTCAAAAGCAAAGGCAGATGGCAACATGATACAGATTTTACCTTGAATAAGGATTTCAGGTACAGACCCCTGATTAAAAGGAGTGAATATAGCTTGGCTGACATCACTCAATGTTTCAACTCATTTTTAAAGCAATTTGTATTTCTTAATATCCTCCTCATTGCTCAGTTGTGATATTCAGTGCAATGCCTTCTCTTCAGCCTTGCATATGGTTGGGATCGTGATTCATTAGAAGAAGAGTTTACTCACACAAAATAAGCACTTAACATTTTGCAACCTCTAAACATACTTCAGTGAAATACACAAAATCTTTTTTGGCCCAAAAAGACTTTAAAGGCTGTCTTCACTCAGCAATGGTATAAAAGGACTAAAAATATTCAAGATACTTGCAGTGTTTTAGGTGTTATAAAGTAAACCACATTTGATCATTTGCAAACGAGCAAGGGTCTGACTCCTGATTTGCCCCTGTGTAAAGGGGCATAAACCCCTACTGTTCTGATGTGAACAACTGCAAATAACAATGCTAAGCAAAAGTACTGGAAAACTATGGTTATCAAGCAATCAACCAAGCTAATGAGTCAGGCAGCTATTTCTCCATAGTCATATTTATATAAATGTGAGAGAGATTTGTGGGCACAACAAAAGCAGAGATCGACCTAAGGCCTGACCTAGGAGAAAAGAAACAGGAAAGGGAAGCACACTGGAGATGACTAGGTTAGGCTTTCTTCCCTCTGTCATTCCCCTATATTCTGGATGTGCCTGTCCTCCATTTTGAGAATTTATGTGTTCCCCTGCAATGAAGAGCGGTTTCATCTCCTTTCAGCAATCACATTCACCTCTTTCAGAAGGTTTGCTTTGCCCGAATTCTTTGACAAGGAGTAAGTGAAATCGCAATCCCACTGAAGTCAGTGGGAAATTTGCCATTCACTGTAACAGAGCCAGGATTTCACACAAAGTTTATATCCATAGAAGACCAGACTGAATCTAGTCCAGTGTTTGTGAAGTGCTTTGAACTAGAGAGTGTTGCAGCACTGAAAGTATGGCTATTATTACTATTGCTATTGAGTGCATGACAGAGAAGAAAGGTAGAAACCTCAGAGTGAACTGGAAGGAAATACTGATTCTGCAGATCTTTCTCAGAGGTCAGTACATGACATTTTTCTAAACAGTTTCCTTTAAAAGTGTCTAGTAAAATTCTCTTTCAACCTAAGTACTTTCTTGGCATGTTAATCAGAAGCAGATCTTCCTACCAAGTACAACCATCCCAAATGAAAACATCCTATCTTTTCCTTCGCCTGCTTTTCCTAGAGCTTTATTGTTGCTCTCTAAGGATTAACTGAAATACTCTACAGAGAGCTTAAAATGTTTTCAGAAACACTGCAAAAGCCCAAGCGGGAAGGGAGAAACAATGGTTTCCTTTCAGCCTGTCTATTCTTCCTCTGAACTACAGTGTGGCCTTTGCACTTCACTGGCCCATGGAAACAAGAGCCTGGGACTCAGTAAACATTGGCAATGATAAGCTATTTCACTACTTGTGGCTGTAGTGTATGTATTACCACCAGACAAGACAACAGTTGATCATCAAGGAAATAAAGCACTCTCCCATGATCTCATTAACTAGTTTATTCTGCCACAGATTCATTCAAAATTCTTTTCAAGTTACATGGACAACACGGCAGTCAGGAAATGTGTTAACTGCTACCAAAGGAACTAGCATTTGGGTCTTGGCTGTCATTTTCCATGAGGCTGTGGCAGAGATCTCACCCCAGTATCCTCAGATCACAGTCCCTGCTGTTCCCCTGATCAACTTGCTCATTAGAAAAGAACGCTCCCTGTAGGGTTCAAACACCCAGGGACAGATCTTCAACTGGTCCAAACTGTCAGTGCTCTGTTAACCTCAGGCAACCCAAGATTTTAGGCTGTAGAGGATTTATCAGCAGCTCGTCAGCTGTGAGAAGAGCACAGCGTTAGGTCAGAGAGTGAACAGGCCAGCAAGTGTGATTCAGCCATTGGCACACTCAGCTCAGCTGAGAATTCCCAACCACAGCCTACAAAAGGGAGTTGTTACATCTTGATTAATTTCAAATTACCCTGTCTTCTTTCAGTCTCTACCTTTTTTGGTTATCTCAGTGTACAGCAGTGGTCCCAGTGGTTGAGATCTGGACAGTCGAGTTCTTGACTCTGATCTTAATCATGTGGCCTGTGATGGAAACAGTGACAAATTACTATCAGTCAACTACGAAGAAAGGACAAGCTTATATCTTCTCCTAAGTTTTATCCTTGACACTATAATCCAAATGAAGGCAGTGATAGAAAATATGTTATTAAATACTTCACTAAATGTTTAGTAGGTATAATTGCAGCTAGAAAGAAACTTTAAATATCATAAGCTAAAAATTTCTGGAAACAGTTTCTACATCTTCTGTTCTTGACCCAGGTGCCACTCAGCAACAAGCTATTGCTGCTGAGCCACAGCACGTTAGGCACCAGCTGTGCTTGCGTGACTTGCTTGCATTTTACTTCTCTGGGCACCACACTTAATTCAGGACTGAGATTCCTATTTTTAAATGTGTTAGACAAAGCTGATTCTCCAGTGCAGATATCTCAATGTAGGTAGGCCTCGATGTTATATGAAGACAATTCTATAAAGACATATCTGTGTAGGCAAAAATCGTGTCTTAATAGCTTCAACTCAGCACTGCATCCATGTACCTATACAGTTTCTGGAATGGAGCTGGTTTCTATATGGACAACTCCTTCTGCAGCAGAGGAGATCACATCTATCTGCATGCAAGCATGTCAACACCTCACTTGAGGCTCATACAATTATTTTTCAAGAAGTCTCTTAGTCTCTCAGTACTTTGGAAAAAGAGACCACTTCTTTGTAAGTTGAAAATGGATGTAAATTATCAACTTTATAAAAATAGATTTTAAAACATTGGCAACAGTGACTAAGCATACTAACGAGAGCAAAAGCTAAAATAACCACCTATTTAAGTATTTGCTATAAATATCTATATATTCCCTATTTAAGTTTACCAGTATAAAATGCTAGGTTCAGATGTAGCATTTCAACCAATAAACACATTCTTAAGGGAAGATACGACATGCTTTTCTACCATTCATCACAATCAAACACAACAGCTGCATGTGTTCAGGACAGTTCATATCACACTTAGTTCTTAGCACTACTTTTCATGGCCAGTGACATAAAAAAGAAGGTAACTGGGCCCACTGTCCTTAGCAAGAGACACAACACTGCACAAATCAGTACTTCCTTCACACAGCACTGCTCTTAAGCATCTGTGTGTGACTTCAAGAACACAAATAGGTTTTTCCCTCCAACTGAACAAGGAAGGGGAGAATTTAGAAAAGCAGAAAGGCAGGCAGAGAGTTATCCATCCCTCTCTGTGCCCTCACAAACCAGGAAAGCTGCTTGAGCTAGAGAGACTTAGCGAAAAGAATGGGTAGTTTGCAGTCAATAATCTAGTACTTTGTCATTCTCTGAAATCAACTGTATCAGCCTTATGGATTTTAGCGGGGTCAGGATTTCACTTGCTCTGTTTTTACCTGACAGAGGAAGCCTAATCTTTTGCTAAATTAACTCCTTAATGAGGCCACTTCTCCCTTTTCTCACATTTGGGGCAGTGAAAAACCTAGTACTGCTAACAGCCTTTTGATGTGCCAGCCCTCTACAGCTTCCAGGTCCGTCCTGCCTTTGGGGGTCACACCTGTTTGCAGGCCCATGACTGAACATTACCTTGCAACACATCTTCCCTGCCTTCCCTACTGCTGGGAACATGCAGGCATCCTCTAGAAATGCATCTCGCCGCCTCAGCAGCTCTGAAGGCCTGTGGTAGGTCGGCTCCACTGATCAGCTGGAGATTTTATTTAGAAGGCTTCTTTATGCTGTTTATGTTGCTGTCAAGTCTAGCTCACCACAGACCTAACACTGCCACCTCTTTGTTTACATACCTCCACTCCAGGACATTATAACCCTCCACTACTAACACTGCCCAGTGTGTGAGGGAGCAGCTTCATTTTTATTTTTATAAGGTTTGTTAGCCACACTGCTATAAGATATTCATTCAAATTCCACCCAAATAGACCTCTTGCTGTCAGCATTTAATTATGCTTGCATTCCTATGTAAATAGAGCGTTAGCCAAAATAGAGCCTATTATAGAAGATAAGGTCAGGCACATCTTTACAAGAAAAGGAAGCCTTGGAAGCTTCTGTACTTTTGACAAGAATAACTTTCTGCATGCAAGAAAAATGGAGAGGACCGAGCATGTTCTGCTGGGGATAAATCATGCTATTGAAAGTAGTACTCTGTCTTTATGCATCTTTCTTAGGAAGTTTAAGAAGACATATTTAATATGCATATATAAAGTATGCCCTTGTAAGACTACAAGGTCTTTTCAGACTTACTTTGAAAAATAATACACACTTAAGATCACTCCTTTTAAAGATTCACAGCTCAGGAAAGATTTCAGCCAAGGTTTTCTCCCAAGCTGGGTATCAAATTATTTGACAGTTTGGCTCATGTATGTAAACACCTGGAGAAACATTATGTTCTAAGTTCAACCACAGATTTCATATCACAAGATAAGCATACACTTTAAATCCTCATTTAAATCTTAAAATACTGAAATCTCATCCATTCAAACAGGCTCCTGATCTTTCAAGAATAAATGTCCATTTCCCTTTCAAATAGGACTAGAAAAATAACATAGTCCTTCAAACAAGAATATCAGACCCCACTGTATTTAGACTGACAGGAATTGCAGCAAGCCTAATATGATTCTTCCTCACCAACATGAGTCTTAACTCAGTTGTCAGGTTTTCTGTCACCTCCAATATAGATTACTGTAAAAGGTCATACAGATCTAATGCAGTGGCTCAACTTTCATTGTACTGGGACACTGTAGTTAACTTCAGATTCCCAGCTAGCATTCTCAGCAGCCACACTGATAGGTGTAACTGAAATCACACTGAACAGCTACACAGCTATTTCCATGATAGTAGCTTTTGAGGTTAAGCTTCTGCAGGTTTCGGAATGATGAGGAACTGCATCAGCTATTTCAGCACTTGTTTTGGTTAAATTGCATTCACCTTGAACAGGAATTAAATACCAGTTAACATGCTGCTGCTCCAGAAATCTATATAGAACACAATTGAGCGTAATCAAAATGAGATTTGACCCTAAAATCCTGTTTACACGTTATTTTCTTGTGGCACATTTGCCTTGACAATACAATCTCAATTTATCCAAAGGTTCCTATGTTTCTAGCAGTGTCAGAAGTAAGTATCAGAATAATTTTTGCTATTCATATGGATCAACCAAGTTCTTTCTTCTGACACACCAGTAGAAAATCAGTGCAGAATTTGGCTCACTGTATTTTCACTTGTAGATCTCTAGACACCCTAAAAATGCTTCACAATGAAGATAATAATTAAGCGTTTGCAATTAGCTTATTTTATTGCTGAGTACTACCCCAGTACTGTGTAATTCACCCATGCTGTTTGACCTAAAGGTAACTTTAACAGCTGAAGCTGAGGTGTATTCTCACAGATCTGCCCTATTACCTAATGTTGCCTACTGCTGCATTAGAGAAGTGTAAAAATTATTTACCTATAATTATAAAATCAATTTTATACAAAGCACTCTGAACAAATACCTTCTACTACATGCTTTTAAAAAACCACATTTTACTTGGCTGGAAATACTCTGATAAACAGCAGGTCTCATTGACTGTAACACTGAAATGCTCTAATGAATTTTTAATGTCTTTAGTTGTTTAACTGGATCTTATTACAAAGAAGCTGAAGACACAGAAGCATGATGTTTCCTCCACTGGCACATTTAAGAAAACAGCAGAGGCATGTCAAGAAAATATTCTGCTTTCAAAACAAGGCTCCAAAACTGAACTCAGGGGAAAAAATAAAAAGCATTTTGCGTGGTTTCTAGAATTAAACTATGGCTGTTGATTTGAAATCTATATATACCATTTCCTCAAACTGCCTACACTTTTTTCTGTCCTTTATCTCACTGCTGGTACAATATTGCATCTGTGACTGGCTAGCAGGTAGTAGAAACTGATCACATTTGACAACAAATTAAAGGTCAGAGATCTCCAATTGATTAAAGGTCAGAGATCTCTGATTGCACCGACAGTAGAAGGGAAATTCTCCTATTATAATATATGTGCCATTTCCCTGTGAAGTTAAAACATGGTTTTCGAGATGATGCTTTGCTCCACTGATAGCTATTATTGCACAGGCCTACCAACTGCAGAGATCCTTCCGCTCTTGTTCAGTAAACCCGCACTGATTAACAAGATTGAACTGAGAAAGTTCACCTCAAAAATTTTCCTCAGGTCCTCCATTCAGTGCTATTGCATTATCTACGTCCCCATGTCCGCTGCAGGTTTTAAATCTCACATGCAGTCCTGAGCAATAGAAACCCATGTGCATTAAGAAAATAAATCGTTATAGACTCCTCAAGTATTCTGCTCTTTGTCTGGCAACCAACCCGTTGTGCTTTGAGAAGCCTCCCAGCTTGCCTGGAGGCTTTCTTTGCTGGAAAAACCTATGTATTATCATCACCAGCAAAACAATGGAGTTGGCTGCAGGCGCAGTGGTAACACAGTGCACTAGCAGAGAGAATAGCCCCATGCAGAGCCTGCAGAGCAGTGATCGTGAGGAGTGTAATACAATGAGGCCTGCAGAGCGCTAATGCACATCGGGGTTGCTGTGCCAGTGCTCCACTCAACAGGCTGCATTTCCTGGCAAAGTGACAGGATACTATTAGTGCTGGTCAGAAAGCCAAGCTACTTGCTCAGCTTCCTCATGTAAGGAGGAGAGGAGTCATACAGCAGGGATAGAAAGAGCTTCAAAGCATGCAAGGGCACGAGAACTGCTTCCATACTAAAATAAAAAAAAAAAAGAGGTGCTCCTTCCTGCAATGCCTTTTCTGAGCACAGTGAAGAAGGTCCTAAAGTTCACCGGCCCATAGATTTCCTTGAATGAGAAATAACACATATTAAGTGGGTGTCTTCTTCCCAGAATACACTCCAGAGTGTTTGAGTATATACCTCACCCTCCCCCACATTTGTTTGTTTTATCCATCTGTTATTGCCCCATATTTGATTATGAATTGAAAGCATTCTCCTGGAGCTGCACTCTGAGCTTTTTAAACTGAAGTGTTTGAATAAGGCTTGTCACTACAGGAAGGATGTGGAGGGCATCACATTCCCCAGCTGCCTCCCATCACCCTTTCCCCCTCCCTGCACCTCAGAGCCTCGAGCAGCTCCGATGCAAACAGGGAGAGCTCTAAGCAGCTGCTACCTCTTCCCTGTTCCTCCTGCTGAGCAGCTTCCATGCAGGGGACAAAGAGAAGAGTGGCTCTGTTGCTGGCTTTCAAGTGAGCTGAAGGAGCCTGAGGGCAAACAGAATGGTTCACTGGGCTCTGTCTAAGCTGACAGTGGCACATTAGTAGAGGATGGATTCCCCCATCCTACACAGCCATGAAAGAGAGGCAGACAAATATGTGAAAAAGTGGTCGTGTGGCATCCTGATTCTCCCTGCCCCAGTCACAATGCCTGGTTAAAGAAATTATCCTAATTTTTCCCAGATGAATATCCTAAGGAACTGTGCACAGTCCTACAATGTATTTCTTCTGGAAGGGTTTGCATAAGTAGGATGTTTTGGCAGTACCCTCAAGTTGGGAAGTCCCCTTTTTCAGAGGACTTTCCAGGAAGGAGCATTTGGGAGGTGATTTCCACTCCCTCTGCATTGGCTGAACTGATATATGAAATAACCTGTTGAAGTCTTGGGCTAAGAAGGAGCTACTCTGCTCCAACCAAGTGCCCTGCAGAGCAAGCTAAAACTCTTCTGCTTGGCCTAGAGCTTCTCTCTCCACCACTGCCAGAGCCTGACAAAAGCCATCAGGCTGCATGGCAACCAGCAGAGCTGGGAACATCCATATTTCTTGCGCACTGTTCTCGAGGGAGCAGAATATAAATCTTTTAAATATATAGCCTGTTTCTTAACAAGCTGTTTGACTTTTTTTCCTGAATTACTCCAATAAGCCATTTGCATTTGATAATTTAACTGATATGGGGACTGTTTCAGGTAGCAAATTTGCTGCTTTGTTCTTCACAACATGAGGAAATTTAATTTTAAAAACAGGTTTTCAACTTCAAAGCCTTATAACCTGACACAAAACATAGCACGCAGAAACCACCCATGCTTCACATTTGGCCATTTGCAGGGACCAAAAGTGGTGTGGAGCCAGCTGACAGTAAGGGGGACTGAAAAACAGATTCTGTGTGGGCTTCTGCTGCAGTCAGATTAGATGAGGGAATTAAAGACAGGGTGTGGTTCCCACCTAGAATGCCTCTCCTGCAGTTCACAGACCTTCACACTGTCTTATTAACATGCAGTTCCCTCTCTCCTTCCAAATATGCAAACTGTACCCTCTCTCAGGTCCCTCCTTAGCTTAAGGGTGCTGGCATGTTGTCTGCTGACTTTCTGGAACCCAGGGATTTCCAATTATTTCCACATCCTCCTCCTGTTTCTCTTCTGGCTGTGATGCCTCTGGGCTGCCTGCTCAACTTCCCACTCCACAGGTCTGCAAGGCAAGGGCAGAAAGGCCAAAAATTAAAAGCACAGAGTGATATTTGCACAAGGCAGAAGGGAAGAGGAACAAATAGAAATTGCCTGGGGCCAGATCTGCTTATTCTCTCTATCTTGCCCTGTCTCTAAAAAGGCAGCCTTCGTGTCTCCTCAGGTTCTTGCTAAGTTTCCCAGCTATCTTTTATTCAGCATCCAGCTCGCTCTCTCTCAGTTCTTAGGAAGAGAGGAGGAGTATCTTCTTTACCTTTAGGCACAAAAGGCTTCATCAAGGTGAGGTACAGGCAGCATGTTTTATTAGAGCATGTGGTATAACACAGTGCAACGCATCTGAGAAGTCATGAACATAATATTGCAATGTTTGAAATTATTGCGTTAGGTGACATCCCCCAGATCAAAAGTTGATCCCAATCTAGATAAGCGATTACTGCAGAGCCTACACCTCAGGCCTGTCCATCACCCTAGTCTAGCAATTCCCTCACCCAGTTATCAGCTTGGCCGAACTACACAGCCCTAACTCACTCCCTGGGCTTTCCAATGCCTGTTTAACTACTCTTCCATTTTGCAGTATCTCAGAGATACTCCTCACTCCATATCTTCCAGACTAGAAAGCTGGTGACTATAGGCAGCCTCCACCAAGCCCTTCCCTAGCCAAGGCTACAAAAGACCTCCACCCTCTTGCATGCTGTGGGTACTACTACAAACAACCCCCTTCACCCTGTTCCCAGGCCAAGTACTGCAGGGAGGGAAAGGGAAGGAAGGAAAAGGAGATAGCAAACTGACTTATTGTTCGTAAGAAGGGTGGGGGAAGGACAGAGAAAAGCTGACCTGAGCTGCAAAGCCCTTTTAGTTTCCTCTTTCTCCTGTAAGGATGATTTCTGCTGTTCCCACTCTTCCCCACCCCACTCCTCCTGCTGTAATTCAACTCCTGCCCCTAAAGGTAGGGGAAGAACTGTGCCTGACTTTTGCAGAGATCCTGGTTTGATGCTTTTCTGTAGGAAGTCAGTCAATCAAAGGAGCACTTCCCACTGGCAAAGCTGGGAATCTTGTGAAGGCCTAGGGTCAAGATATTGATAGCAGTGTAAGTCTTTATATGCCTGTCTGTTATATTGCTAGAATAAGAAAGGAGCCAAGCACTTATCTGGTTAATCACTCCTTTCATTTTCTACATCACTCCCATTTCAAAATCTGTATGTATATATTTGCGGGTCCTAACAATAGCATGTTTGTGTGATTCCAGCTGACCAAACAACAGAAGTTATTTATAACTACAGATGACCGGACTCTGCTGTATTTTCATTTATGTAATTTTCCTTAGATCATTCATTGGAAAGTGGTCGTACTTTCATGTTTCTCACACGCAGAGGCCTGTAGGTTAACACTCAGGAGATTAACCTTGGCAGTCTCCACTGCCGGACTGCCTGAAGAGGAATTCTCGCTGCAGCTGTCTGAACCAACAACCCACAGGGGCTGGGGGATAGCTGTTCTCAATGCCACACCAGGCAGCAGGTGGCTGCAATGGCAGCACTGGTGATTTTCAGATATAAAGCTTTGTATAAGTGGTACTTGTTTGCAGTTTTTTTCTTTTGCCAAGGCACTGCAGTGGAATGGTCAATGCCAGAGAAATGCCAAAGTGAGTGAGTGGGATATTGAGAAGTGGCATTAGTTAAACAAGGGTGAATTACCGTAAGGTGAAGCATCTTCTTCTTAGACAGTAAACAGAGCCACAGCATGCCTATCCATGCTAACAGAGCAGCACTTCCCGTCCACATAAATGCACACTAAATTTAAAAACATTTTTAACATTTTCAGATGCTTCTCTCTGTACAAGCTTAAATGGGGACAGGCATGAAATTTACATGATGACAGCTGGGACATCAAAGGCTACCTCTTTGAAACCATTCTACCTACAACCTTTTCACATTGTATGGAAGGCTTACAGTAGGTAGAGCACTTTCTATAGACCCTTCACTAGCCAATAATGCCATCCAAGGCAAATTCATTCAAACAAGCATACTATAACCAAAAAAGACAATTTGCAAAATCCTTTATTTCTAACTTACAAGTTCTAACTTACAAGCAAGGCAGTTCTCCCCAAAGCTCCTACGAAAGGACTGAAGTTCAGAAGAGACAAAGGGACAAAGGGAACTGCAGTGTCCAAGGACTCCTCTTACAGTTGCACATCAAGATTCGGAGCAGCCAGATAGAGACAGCAGCATATTTTACAGTATGCGCTGTATGAAATCAGCCTCACAACTAATCCAAGCAGACACACAACCAGCCAGAGCAGGTCTACTAAATAAAGCCACAAGATCTTTTCCTTAAAATAGAGACTATTAAGGAATTTGGTGATTTAAAATACTCAATAAAACTCATAGCTGGCAGTAAACAGGACAGAAACGAAGTCACGGAGGTTGCATTCCTTTATCTTAAAGCAGCATAGGCCTTCTTATTTAGTCCAGCCATGATACCAGAGAAAAATGTATTCAAACACTCAAAGAAAAAGCAGGGATCATCTCTGGGGCCTTTAAATATTAACCTGCACTGACTAGGCTGTGTCTATGCAGCTGAATAGCGGCGCTGTTCTCTAGAACAAAAACTTTTCCTACTTCCCATCTTTTCCTTTTTATTGTCTTTTTTGTTTATGGGAAATTTAGGCATCTTCTGAAGAGTTCAGAAAAGGAAAGCTGGCTGGCATTGGGAATTCTGATATCACAGCCGTGGAATGCCACACACTTATTAGCCAAGTGTTTCCATCCCTCTGTATACGTGACTCTTCCCTCAAGCTAATCATTTTCATAACCTTTTGCCCTTTCCATGGCATCACAGCTATTTAGTAATATTTACTTTTTTCCCATCTTGTAAAATGTGTGACCCTATTGCCTTGCCAGTTTGTGGCTGATCCCCACGTAGATCAACTCAAACTGAAAGAGTAGTTCCCAGAGTCTGTGTTCTCTGACATACTTTCTTCCAAGTATGTTAGTCAATACCCACTAATGCTCCCTAAGGAAAAAGACATCCAAATGACTGGGGAGGAAGAGGAGGTACCACAGCTTTTTAAAGCTGTTGTCTGGGGCCTTTAGTCTCAGGCACCAGTCTCACAACTGAATTTTCTGGAAGAGCTTTTCTCTTTTGAAAACCAGTGCCTTCTGGGCTAATACTGAGAACATGTACTTGGCACCGTATCCAACATAGGGTTGTAATTAGCAGCCAGTATAGCACTTCTGTTGACCAAACAACCAGCTGAGTTTATTGCTGAGGACCTATTCACAATATTACTGTCTACTAAAACTAGACGTTATTTTAACTGCTATATCGTCTAGGCCTGATAAAGTTCTATACTGTTCCTCATGTCCACTCACAAGAACCATGAACACTAGCTACAGTGCCAATATTCATCAACAAGTTAAAGACTTTCTTTAGAGAAGAGCAGAAAAGATCCAGCTGCAGTATTTACATCAGAATGACTGAAGGTACTTTTATCCTAATCCCAAATGTAGAATGGCAAGTGATTTTTTTTTTACCATATATATTAAAATGGATGACCGTCCAGAAAAGTTGAATCAATCAACTAACATGGCTACACTTTCAGTAAAAGAAAACGATGTTGCCTACTGACTGTTGAGAAATGATCTTGTAGAGAATAATGACAATTTAAGATTATAGTTTGTATTACTTTGCATCCTGGAAAGTCTGTACTGAAAGAAAAACTGGTTTCAGATATGCACACCTAATTTTTACTGAGTCCAGAACTGTTTCTGTAATAGTACGTGCTATAAAACATTTATTTTGCCAGGAAACTCCAGGAGTATACACCTTCCATATTTCAGATCAGAACAGAAGTGTCACAAACCTGCCAAAGCTCCATGTGGTGCCATGTGGGAAGCCTTGTGCTTTGCATCCTTTCTTCTGTGTGGGGTCATCTGCAATCTCTGCCTCTGAGGAAGGTCCTTTGTGGCTCCTACTGCCTCTAGCAGATTCATGTAAGGGATCTGAAATACAGAAGTGTAGCATGTGAATAGAATAAACCACAGTAAAACTCCTATTATCTTTCTAGTGCGCTCATTTTCAAAAGTGTGAAAACTTTCTTAGAAATCTTACAGACTAAAAAAATATATAGAATGAAGTGTAATACTGACCCTTAGTCCTTCTTTTAACCTTGAACAGAAAAAGTAAAGAAACAGTCAGCTTGGGAAAGCTTACAGAAGGAATCACACAGAATCACAGAATCACAGGTTGAAAGGGACCTCAGGGATCATCTAGTCCAACCTTTCTAAGAAAAGCACAGCCTAGACAAGATGGCCCGGTGCCCTGTCCAGACGACTCTTGAAGGTGTCCAACGTCGCCGAGTCAAATGCATTTCTAAAACGTTTCCAAACAGTCTGGACTTTACAGAATTTCTGCACTCCTTGGTAACCTTGTCTTGGTGATGAGAGTCTCTTCTTTATTGATTAGAGATCAGTCCTGCCATGGCAACGAGATCATTGGATAGTCACCGAGTATGCAGTGAAACCAACGCAAATGAAGTAATTTTCAGGTGAACAAAAGAATAAGAACATAATAAATTAAGAAATGCTACATCTGGAAGACATGTAAACATGGAAACACTGCAGAGAATATCATCAGTAGCGAGACACCAGGAGGAGCACAGACTAATTACGCAGAATTTAACACACATACTTCCCTGATTGTATGGGAACTCAGGTGTTAAAAATGTAATTTTCATTCAGGGTGCTGGTGCTTCTGTTGGGATTTGAGGTTAGCAGTTCAGCTTTTAAAATTCAGCCCAGCGTTCACAGACTTCTGTCCTGGGAAGTTTTTCTAAGAGAGCTCTGGGGAGGAAGCTGTGGAGAACAGGACTTGCATTCTCCAGGATGCTCGCACTATATGACACACCGTCTGCAGCTTTCCTGCTAGAGACATTCCTGAGGAGCCTGAAAGAATGCAACAAGTGTCTGGCAAAATATGCAGGGATCTCTGCAAGATTCAGGCCAAGAACTTGCTTGTTTGCCAAGAACTTCCCTGTTCCTGCAACATTGCTGCCCTTTTGTTAGTTTGCTTGACAAACACTGTAGTCATTCTTCTCTGGAGGGTTACAGCAACATAAATGCTGTTTAGGCTGCACATCAGTTATGGGAAGTGGTGGGTAGATCTGCCATACAGGTTTGTGTAGCACCTCTCCCCCAGCTCCAAAAGTTGGAGAGGAAACCATACAAGACAGTGTTACAAACCTCTTTAGTATGCTTGGTCTTGTCTACCCCTCATCCACCACCAACACTAACACCGCAGATCTGTCCAATTTGGAAATACAAGTTCAAAAGCCTTACCACTCTTTCTGCTGACTTCTATGCAGCTGCTAAGCTTGCGCTTGATATGTTTATGTTAAGGGTTTGGTGTAAACGGCGCTTATTTTGCATAGCTGTCTGAAAATGTCTCCCCCCACCCACTTTTCAAAAATGGGCAAAAGACCAAGTATTTCTGTAAAGCTTTTAAAATCCTACAGTCTACAGAAGACCTTAAATCTTCTAAACCAAAACTGAACATTTTCAGGGAAAGCAGACATTTTTCTGGGAAAATGTTACGTTGTTAAAAATGCTGAGTTTAAAAGCATTCAGATAATCCTTATCACTAAACTCGACTCAAAACTGAAGAGGGCAATTCTGCATGAATTCTGCAGCTTCCAAATGCTTAGATGTTCCTTTAAAGATTTGCCTAACACAGGAAGTATAGACTAAATTCTAGTAGAGATGAGGATTAGTAACAGCGTTGCACACATTGATGAGTTTGTAATGTACCTCAAATTTATTTTGGTCTCAGATCCAGCATGAGAAGAGAAAGAGCTTGTAATTTCTTGATGAAGTAATTTAGTGAATGGGGGGCAAAGAATTTAATGACTAGCCCAAAGAATTTATGTGACAGCCATGCAGTTCTTTTATCCTCTGTTGCACAATGTGTTCATTTTTTAATGTCTGATGCTTTAACACAGTGTGTCACAAACCCAAGATGTGCAGAAGACCCAGGGTCTCTGTGACAGAGAATCGGACTGCAAATGAATGAATTCCTCCTTTGCTCTTTGGGATTGGGACTGGTAGGCACAGCTTTTGCCAAGTTTTTTTCACCCTGAACCAAAGAAATGTACTTAGGCATTTTTCAGCAGCCAATACAGTATCGCAGCAACACTTGCACTAGACAGTACTGAAGGACTCCAGAGACAAGGTGGGGAATGGTTTGAGCTGGGCTCAGCACAACACTGACATGCTTTTCTCTAGGCACTCAAAAAATCTGATGATGAGGGCCACATGCAGAGCTCCATCGGACCACCTACAAGGGTGCTAGATCACCTTAAGAAAATGCCACAGGATAATCCAAGACTACAGGTGGCTGGAATCTCAGTTTGAATCTACCCACTGACATCATTAGGAATATTCACCTCCAGCATTGGTTAATCTGGCTTTCTTTAGATCCAAGACCTGCAGAACCCTCTGCAGAAGCGTTTAATTGCCTTTTTGAGACTTCTGGCCCATGGTTACAGTACTGATTCTGAAAGAAAACTGATCTTTTCTTCATACAGATTACATTTAGAAGCACTTGTTTTTCAGGTATTGAAAATCACAGAAGTTGAAAATCATGGGTGAGAAGTAATCCAGTGTTATTACCGCTCTTCAACCACTGTATTTACCTCTTAGGCAGGAAAATAATGAAGCATGAGACATCAGTGAACCAAGCCCCTTTACCTCTCAGAGAAGATTACATGGGAATTCAAGTGTCCTGGTATAGTTCACGGATTCCTGAGTTCACATGAACAGCAGCAAAAGAGGAAAATTGCTCCATATCCTGTAGAGAGGAAATGAAAGGTATCAGGAAGAGAAGAATGTGCTGTGTGGTGCGAAAATGCTGTTTTGATTCCTGATGCTAAACATCTGCCATATTTTTGTGTGGAATCACTTGACTTAGTGAGAGAATAGCATCTTCAGGATTGTGCAAAGCCTGTTCCAGACTCGAGCTGTCTGAATTGGCAGCTGTGGGAACACCCACAGGAAGCATGGGATCCTGGAAGAAAAAGTGTAGGAGTACATCCTGTGGGGATAGATAAAAGTCAGAGCCGGGCTATGGGAACCTCTTCAGAACAAACATGCAAATACAGTTTCGCAAGTCAAAGTCCCAACTGTTTTGTTATTTGTTGCTTTTATTTGGCTTTCACAGAACAGAAACAGAAAAAGGATCTCAGAAAAAAAAAAGATGAATGAAATCAAAACCTTACATGTTTTCTTTATTGTTTGGTGTGAGTTCATGTGCTTCATGCGCAGCACCACAGCTTGCTTCTTTTCCTGTGCAGTAGAAGAATGCCATAACATACCTATTTCTGGCCCACCAAGTTTCATAGTCCATCTCCACTCACAACTGATAAGAGCAGTGCTAGAGCAGAGCTGTCCATAACTTCTTCACTGTCACTGCTTCATGGACAAACGCCTCCTCTCATCCATATAAAATCTGTAATTACCTGCTACAAAACTGTTGGTGAAGAAGAGTGACAATGGGAAAGAATTTCAACCATTTATTAACTATTAAGCGCTCCCAGTCACTGAAATTAAGTAGAAATTGGTGTCATGCAAACAGATGGCTTCCCATGAATACCGACAGGTAACAAAGAAACCCTCTACCATCAGAACAGGATCCCTTCTACTCCCATCATCACAGTAATGTGTTCATCTTTCTTCTTACCTTTATATGCCCTGCTGAATAAAGCTAGATGGATTTATTTTTATCTTACCTGGGTGACATTTTCTCTTAATATTTGTGCCCAATATTTTCGTCAGTCTTTAAGCCAACTTTCTGTCATTTGTACAAATTATATCCTGCAAAATCGATACCCACAGATTGATTACACATTATGTCAATTATTATTTCCTTTTGTGCCTGAACGTTCCTAATTCCTATATCACTGGGAAGGCTGGAAAGGAGTTTTTAAGTTGGCTTCCTGCCTATTATCTGTTATTTCTTGTGTAATACACGCTATATGTTCTGTTGTTCTTTTTACTTTCCTGAGCTAATAATCCTAATCTTTTCAATTTCTTCCTACAAGAAATACGTTCTCTGTAGTTCTCTGATCTTTTCACTACCTGTCTGGTGTTTGTTTTTAGTTCTGTGCCTGTCTTTTTTTAGATGGGTTTACTAAAACAAAATGCAATAACCAAATTGAGGACATGGCATCTTAGATGAAACATGTAAGACTCTCCATGTGATTGTCTATCCACTTCTAATGTGCAGCCTAATAAATCACTCCCATAACAGACATTCACTGTATTGCCCATGAAGACTTCTAGGTCTTCTTGTTTCCCAGGAGGTTACTACTACATTCAGAACCCATTAATATGAAAGAATAATTTAAAGTATATTTCCATGTCATTCTGTTGTTAGTTTCTTTAATAGTTTCTGAAAGCAAGAAAGCAAGAAAGAAAGCAAGAAAGCAAGAAAGCAAGAAAGCAAGAAAGCAAGCAAGCAAGCAAGCAAGAAAGAAAGAAAGAAAGAGAAGGAAACCACCAGCTCAGTAGAAGTTTAAAGAAGTAAACATTTTACAAGTTATCATGCAGTGTGGAGAATTGGTGACCATCTCTCAAAGCGCCTTTTGATTCCCCAAATGCTGATGGGAAATATTCTGGAGGCACAAATAGACTGCAGATGTTGGAGAATACATCTTAGAATTCTGCTGAACATATTACCCTACTGGGAGGCTGTTTTGAGTCTCCGGGGACATTCCTTTGAGAGCCCAGCTGATTGTCTCATATTGAAACAACATGTCCAAGATACATTCCAAGTAAAAGAAAATAGAACAGGGGTACTCTGACCAAATATAAATCATGGGGCTAAAGGGCAGTTTATCTTCCTTCTTTCTACCATTCCTTTTCTCCTCTAGTGAATACTCCCCCCAGGGAAACAGACCACTGGGTAAATGACTGCCAAACATGATGACTCAGACATTAGGCACTGTCCCCAAGTGCTTCACAGATGGTGTCTGGATGGGAAACCCAGAGCTTTCGGCACCATAAGCCTTGCTACTTATTTTTTTTTCCCTCTTTTTTTTAAAATTCACTGCAGCATTACTTCTGATCTCATGTCAAGCCCTTACAGCACTGTTGCCCCCCACAATGTATTCTGATCCTGACCTTATAACAACCGATGTCATTGGCACATAAAAAAGATAGGAGAGAAATCCTAGCAGACCTAGGGGAGTGGGAAAAACAAAGCTAAAATAAACACATTACTTAGAAGACTATCTTGTGTCTAATTGAAAAAAAAAATACTAGCATACATTTAAAAGGAAAAGAGTCTGCTGTAAAAGACAGGCATACTGTGCAGTACAGTACACTAGCACAATTGCATAACAGTAGGTACTATGAAAGAAAATGCTCTCTGTACAGTTTTTACTGGTCTGCTGCTTTTTGTGGAATCCTGTTTGTTTCAGTCAAATCCTGTTCCTTTCAGTTTGCTTTATGTTCCCCAAAGCTAGCACATCTTGGGATGCACATCTGGACATGGGCAAGCCTGAAAGCAATGGCATGTTTCTGTGCTTCTCCAGTACTGTGTGTTCACACTAGACACTGGAAAAGTCCTCTGTGAAAAAAAAACCAGCTATTTTTCCTCCCATGAAGAGAAGCTCAAGAAAAGCCCTGTAAAGGCTTGCAGATTATGCACAATGAATCAAGCTATCACAACCCTAAACAAAACATATCATGGGAAACGTGAAATAGCCCTTCCTCTCTCTCTCCCTCTCTCTCACACACATGCACACACACACACACACAAAGCCAGCTGCAAAGGATAAAAAAGGAGGAATTGCACATTGAGAAGAACCAGGTCCAGCACATTTTTTTTTCTTCCTCTTCTTCCTCTCCTTTTGTTTTTAAGGTTTACCACCAGTATCATCCATAAGAAACAAAAGGAGAATTGTTTACTCCAAGTGGAGAGGAGAAATAACTAGAGTTTTTTGTGGGGCTTATTATGTTTCGAAGGTTATGCAGCAATTCATTGAACTCCAGTTTACACAAATTCAGCTGAGCAGTAATTCTATTTAAATCAATGGAGTTACTTGAACACGTGTATAAAAGAGAGAAAATTCAGACATTTTGCTTCCAGATTCAAAGTAAAAGGACCCAGAATTAAAAGCAGCAACTCTTAGGTCAGCCAATTTCTCTGTTATTTAAGAAGGAGCCTCTGATAAAAGTTGATAGCACTACACAGAGCCAATCTCTCCAAGTCCTGGGTTTTACGAGCTCCATGAACCCTTGCGGCACTCTGTCTGGTGGACCAAGCCAGGGTCACAGACACTGACCACCACTGGGTTCCTTACTTGGGGACAGTCACTCCAGAGCCATTACACTTGGAAATATACACTTAACAGCCAGTTGGTGAACTGCTAAGGAACCAACGGTATAAACCAGCAGAAAACTAGCCAGGTTGCTAAAATGTGCCTGGCAGGCAGTTTTCAATCCCTGCCTGGTTTTGGAAGCAACTTTGTCAAAATTGGACCCACTCCACAAAGTGCTTTGATGTTGATGAATCGGTAAATTCCAACGAAAACTTGTTTAGTCAGAATTTTTCTGACCATCTCTACTTCCTCCTTCTGCCAAGCCTATTTACTAATTCTCAGACTTTCTGTGTGGCTCCAGGCAAAGGTTTTCTGCCAGGACCATCATGGCCGCAGAGCCCTGTGCTCAGGGGTCTGCAGGCACAGCTGAACACAGGCACTCACCCTCCGGGATCCTCCTCTTTCGTGTCCCCATGCGAGAGCAGTGCCATGCAGCAGCACAGCTCTCAGCCTCCCTCTCCATCCATAGCACAGCTCCATCCAGACATCTGTAGCTCAGGAAGCTTTGTCATGGTGGCTAAAATACCATTACCCCCATTTTACAGCCAGAGACACTGAAGCATAGAGAAATAATCAGTTAGGGAGTGTCACAGCAGCATTAAAAGTAGACTCCCGTGCCTGATGCCTGTGTCTTTATTGAGTCCAACAGTCAGTAACATTTATTTACACATTTAGATTCACAGCTACATCTGTGAACTTCAATCCAACGTGGATGTGGGTGAGCCTGTGCAGTAAATAGGGAGGGAGAGAATAGGCCAAGATTATATTAAACTGTTTCCATTCCAGGCTTGCAAAAACAATGCATTGCGCTGAGACAAGGTGTTATTGTCTGCTTTTAAGTGTACCCTCCCTTTCAAGTTTTTCTTTCTTAATAAAGTATCTGAGGTCATGCTATTGTCATTAGAGCTTGGCGAGTGCTCAGCAGCTGTCACCGTGGCAGCAGGAGTGTGCCTGGTGCCAGTCCCCTTTGTCACGACAGCCACAGCAATGTAAGGAGAAGGGCCTTGCAGGATGCAGGACAATACTGGGAAGGAAAAGGAGGGAATCCTCGACCTTGGGCCAGGGCCTGGTGGCAGACTATTGAACCCTGCGCATCTCGACAAACCACAAGGAGTAAAAATTCTTGGAAGCTGCAAAGGTTGCAAGTGAAAACAAAAGATTCTATCGTGTAGGAAATAGAACAAAACGGAGAGAAATTTGTTTTGTTTTCAGAGATAAAATAAGCAAATAGCACTCTGCGAGGGTCAGGAGCGCTGCACCCTGCATGCGGCACACACGGCAGGGAGGAGGGCAGAAAAGATGGAGCG
This sequence comes from Phalacrocorax aristotelis, assembly GCF_949628215.1. Lineage (NCBI taxonomy): Eukaryota > Metazoa > Chordata > Aves > Suliformes > Phalacrocoracidae > Phalacrocorax > Phalacrocorax aristotelis. Next base: position 122,330,316 of record NC_134277.1, on the reverse strand, counting down.
AATCTGGAAGCAGGTAGGAAAGTGCTCCATAGCTTTCCAAATCTTGCACTGTAGGAAAGGGACTCCCTCGTGAAAAAAAGGACTATGACGGTCTCTAATAGGGTGTAAAACATAAAATCATCTACCCAAACAAAACCCTGATGATGCAATGCAATCAAATAATTGCCTTTTGAGCCCATAGCTGAGGCAACAGATAGAAGCAAATGAATCACCGCTACTGAGCTTTGCCAGTTGGGCGATCAGAAAAGCCCAGTGTAGGATAACTAGCACCGATTTCCTTACACTTCAGCTAAAGCAAGAGTAAAGCCTGCACCCATAAGTGGCTGCAGGAACAGACAATGAGGATGGTGTTATTGGTCCACGTAGACTTGTTAATTTAATAAATGTTTCACAGCTGACATGCTGAAGTGTTTTGTCCCCCTTTTTTGTTTGTATTTATATCAGCAACACCCAGAAGAGTGGCCTTGACTAGGAGCTGCTTAGCTATTGTTTTCCAGCTCACTTCTGATCTGAAGATCCACTCCAGAAATACCAGCAATTTCTAATCCACGCCCAGTAATCAGTGCCGTCTCTCTTACACCAGAGATCCCAGCATACTCTGTGTGCACGACTTTCACAACTTTGTGGGTGTTCCTTTAGGACAGGAAGTGAAGAAATAAATCACATCCCAGCAGAATCGCCAGTGGAGCTCTGGGCTGGTGGGATGCTACCCAGGCTGCAATTTGGCTGGGATGCCTGGGCCAGCACCCCTGTATTTTGAAAAATACTGTGGTGTTTTGAATGACCGCAAGTGGCCAGAACCTCAGCTTTATTCCTTATCCAAAAGAAAAATACCTTTTGGAGCAGAAAAGCCCCGCAGCGGGTGAGCAGGACTCACAGTGCCACCTGCTGAAGCACCAGGGCTGCTCAGGGCAGCAGCTGACGTCCCTCTGAGAGGCTGGGGAAGGTCTGGCTCGATGGCTGATGCGGCCAGCCTGATGTTACCACCAGCTTGTCTTGCCCAATTTCCTACATGTAAAAATCTCCCCTTGGAAAAAGAATGCACCTCAACAGATTGGGGGGGGGGGGGGGGGGGGGAGGCACAGGGTGCTGTGGCAATGTGGGAAGGCATCAAGGGATGGGGTTTTGTGACGTGAGAAGGACGCCCGCCTTTCAGCAAAGCTTTGGGTCACAGCAGTCTCTGTGCCAGCAGGCGGGCTGGTTATTACCCTGAGACAATACAACTTGTTCTTTTTCTTTCTCAGTAATTTCACAGCATCCAGTCCCTGCTGGAGTCCTTCGCTCCCCTCCTCCCCACACTCTAATCTGTGGATCCGTTGAAAAAAGATGCTGGTGAAGCTCCTTCATACTTAAAAGGGGGTGGTTAATTGCAACAGGCTAAGGACACATCTTTTAACCATCTCCTTCTGCCTTTTTCCCATCCTTCCCTTGTCAGTATGGGACTGCAAGTATCTAAGACCTGAAAAAAAAAGAGAGCATCTGATAGACAGTTCCCCCCCGCCCATAGTGATGTGCAGCCAGTCACCAGCTCCTAGGAGCTCACACCCAGTAATAGCTGTAGGACAGACCCACATATTCCCCGACAGCAGGTGCATTATTCCCCTGGGCTATTTCCATCATAACAGCTCCCATGTAGACTGTCCCTCTCTAGTATGATACCACTATCTGAAATGAAAGAAGGATCCAAAGGAGGGAAAAGCGTCCCTGATGCATTCAGTAACAGAGAGGAATAACGCTGGGATGTGAATAAACAGGGCTGGTTTTGTCTAGGCTCAGGTATTGTAAGCCTTTCAAGAGACAGTGATAAGACCTCAAAAATGAAGCAGGAAGGTAAATATACAGTATCTTCCCTGTGAGGGTAAGCAAATCGCACGGATGACCTACAGAATAAACTGGTGCAGGGAAAGGGGGAGTCCAGCTGGTGGGCACCAGAGACATTGTGCAGTCTGAAATGGCTTGGGGAACGTCTGTGTGGCATGTATTTTTCCAGGCGTGACTACAGCAAAGAGTTTCACATGTACTTACAAATCAGTCATCCTTTCTCTTGTACCCTGCTTAACTTTATTTATGCTTACCATCTTTTCTACCTTCTTTTACATTACTAGTAAAAAAAGAAGAGAGAAAAAAATCCGTTTCTCAGCTGTTCATAAACTCTTCTACAACCTTTCTGTAGAGAAGAAACAGAAGGGGGAAGGGACGAGCAAATGTGGCATTGGCTCTGTGACTGTGGTTTTTGTTTCCATAAACCTTAGAGCACAAGAATGCATGAGATATTTACACAAATCTTTCCACAATTCCTGTGGCCTTTGGGAGCATTGCATTTGCATGACTTCACCACTGTGGCTGGTTTGTGCTTTCTCAGCAGCATTGCCTGCAACAGGGAGCAATCCTCGCCATTCAAGTACTTCTCCCTCTCCCACCCCCAGATACGATCACACCAGTGCATGTTTAATACAAGCTATGTTAATGCAGGAGTTCCTGTCCTGCTCGTTGTCCAGTTTCCCAGGGATGGTACAGGAAGTTTCCCAATTCATCTCATAAATACAAAAAGAGAAAAATGTTATACTCAGAGAAAGTGTTGGCCACTTAGATCTTGAGGGAAATTTCAAGGGATATGAGAGGGAGGAGGATGCTTCTGAAAGGTTACTGAAGTGTGGTAGAAGTTGGTCGGTCAAACGCATAAAGAAAAATGCAAAACACAGCCCAGATTTTGCATCAACAACTCACCTTATTCCTACTTGCCCTGCATCACAGCATGGTGGGAAGCTAAGTGCCGTGGAGTCAGTGTCTCCAAGTGAATAGGCTACTGAATAAGAACTTGGCTATGGGTTTCCATCCTCTGCTGCCCAAATCAGGGACTTCCAGCAATTGCTTTGGTCTGTCTATACCTCATTTTCTCAGTCTAATAAAGGGATGTTGCTCAACCTTTGCAGAATAGTTTGCATCAGTGCACAAAAAGCGCTGTGTTAGGACCAAGGCATTTTTTTCACTGAATGGGAATATATCGGGTCACTCAGCACACAAGCTGCCTGTTGCGGAAACAAAGCCACTACGTCTACAAGGCAAGGCCGTCTTGCCCATTCTCACTATTGCAGCTGTAACCATTTGGCTGCAGCAGCCCTGGCTTCTACGGTGTTAGTAGATGTCTTTAAAAGGGAGGTTGCATCCTGGGTGTTTGTTCTGGAGGATTTGAGGGGGGAGGCTAGTGAAGGAGAGCACGTGCTGCAACGTTGTAAGTCTCAGGACTGTTGTCGTGGACTTTACAGGGCAGCCAGGTTGCTTGAAACCGTGTTCAAAGCCGTGCTGCATCTCTCCTCCCCACTCTGGCTGAGCCTGTGGGAGATCCAGCCCAGAGGCAGAAGTAATAGCAGATTCATTTGCAGGAGTTTAACACTTGATATCAGAACCAGTGTGCAATGACATAAGGCAGAAGCATAAACACAGACGGCTTGTAAAAATTCAGCTTTGTCCCTCGCAAGTGAATCCATAATTAAAACTGCAACTACAGTCCATTGTACTTATCCAGCAGTAGGACTCACTCCCGCTACCACCTGAGTCAGCAAGTTTCTCTATTTACAGTAATCCTTTACTTTGTCTTTCGTTGATTATTATTAAAACAATTTTAGATTCTTTAATGTCAGCCAAATGGTGTTTCAAATTATATTTTCCAGAAAAAAAAAAGACAGTTCAGTGTTCAGAGGGGAACACTTAGTTATGTTATAGTTCAGCCTGAGACACTCTGGTGACTCTTAGAAAGTGTTGAAATTACAGGTTCATGACGTACACAGTGTTGAAACACCATGTTACTGCAACACTTGGTCCAACACGAACTTGCAGTTTCAACACTTCCTAGGTCTTTTGTAAAACCCCATAACCAACCAGAACAAATGTAAATTCCCAAAAAGTCTAAAGCAATGTGCTGTACAATAGCACAGAATGGAAAACCCATTTAATTTCCAGTACTGCTACCCTTACACAGGATAATCATTCTCAAAGTATGTTTAATTTGCAAAAAAAATGTCATCCAGGATTAGCTGCCCTTACAGCAAGATACTGGTCCCAAGGCACAGCTGGTCTGATCTGGTATGGTAATATCTGTATTCTTCCAACTTGTTAACCTCTTTTCTTGGTGTCACAAAAAATCCAACAGGAAAGTACCTGCCTTAGCCTAAGCAAAGGACATTCATCAGTGACCTCCAAAATGTGCTGTCCTGGAGCTTAGCAGAGACCATAATAACAAAACATTAAACACAGGGATAAAACTTTCTCGACCAAAGGGAAGCTGCAATTTAAAAACACAGCAAAATTTGATATTTAAAAATACACCATGGCATTATTTCAAAATACCGTTTGTTATATAAGCGGGAGGCAGCAGAGCAGGCAGGATCACGGCTCGCATGGTGTTTGTTTTGAAGATGAGGAGAGTACAGGAATTGCGCTCGACCTCTTCACAGGTTACACTTAGCTCATTTGGTTTCATTTACAAAAGAAACGAGTTTTTACTCAGGGGAGCTGCTGAGAAACAGCTTTATGCCCTGGCTCCTGTAAGCAGCTCGGGTCAGGAGACTCCTACACCTGAAGCCAGCAGAGATGCAGCCACCTAGAGTGCTTGGCAGGATGGGGACATCTGGGTTCCTGCCCCTGCCAGCAGACAGGGGACCGTCCATGTGTGTCACGAAAGCCAGGTCTCACGTGGGGGTTAAGCGGGACTGGCGGGGATGCTGGCCTGCTGGAGGAATCCCACTGCTAGCATATATCGTCTTCAGCACTTGTGCAAAGCACCCTCCAATAATGGAGATGAAATGGGAGTTTTAACAATACATTTCCTTTTGTTTATCTGGCTCTGTTCTGATTATTTAATGCTAACTTTAGTACTTGAGCAGTTGGGAAGGAGTAAAACAGACTAAACATGTTGTGTGTATTGGCCTGTAAATATATACCCCGCTACATACCCGCTTGGGTTTCTCCACATCAGTCAAAGCTGAAGTAACAGCAGAAACAGCAGTTTTGGTGTTACATACAACTACAGTTCTCATTTATTTTTAGAGAACATAATTTCTTAAGATAGCAGAGAGCTTACTTGGAAAATCATGATAAATTACAATAGTCTCTCTTCTCTGAGACTTTGTACAGAAGCTGCTTTTTTTTGGACCGTTGCAGTGTGCTACATACTAGGAAGAAGGTACTTACGATAGGATTTATTTGTAGCTGTGAGCCAAAATACATATTGCCTTAGACGAGAGTCAGTATTATCACAAAGAACCGTGCCGACTGGGATTTAATGAAATTGGACCTGGGTGTCAGATTTTAGCTTGGTATAGTTAGCAGCTGGGATGAATTGGACCAGAAATGTGCTGTGTAACAGGATTTCACTGGAATCCTTGTGAAAAAAAAAAAAAAAAGTATGTGGAATATGTCACGCTAACAGTTGACAGTGTAGCTGCAACACCAAACATTAAATAAATAAATTCCATACGTAACACAGGCACAGAAAAACTTTTCAGGAAAGTGCCTCAGAGCTGCATAGCCTCGCGTCTATAAATCTCCATTAAATCAGTTTGAGTGGGGCGAGTGTTAGAGACAGAGCTGCCAGAAATAGCTCTTTTCCTGCAAGATGTAGAAAAGATTACAGCTGAGATTGAGACGGCGGGGTGGGGAGGGAAAGCAGGGGAGGGGTGGGGGGGAAGAGAAGCAAAGGAGTTGAACTGGAGGAGGCGGGGGAGCTGTGAAAGGCATCTCATAAAAGTCCCATTTGTTGGAAGGCTGCAGGAAGTGGAGGCAGCTTTGGCACACGTGTCCACGGTGCTAAATTAACTGTTAACACAAATAATCAAAGTGCAAGGCCCATCAAGCCGCTGGCGCCAGCAAAATGAGGGAGCGGCCAGGTCAGCGCTGCCTCTCGAGTGAGCCGGCTAGCAGGTGGAGACCAACCAGGGACTCGACAGGATGGAAGTGCTTACAGAACACACTGACCCACTGACAGAGGAAAACACCGCTGCACTCCTGCTTTCCAGCTATTGTGTGCAGAGCGTCTTGTGTGTGTATTTTTATTTTGCTTTTATTTATTATATTTTATGTAAATTTTTAAAAAAAAATCTTGTCAGCAATTCACTGCAGTTGAGAGCTTGGACACCCCAGGGTGAGTTTTATTACAGCTCAGCCTTTATTTGCCAGCATTGATGGAGGAACAGCTGAGCAGGACAAAGGAACAGTTATCAGGCGCAAAAGCAGCCCTACCCTCCCGAAGGAAAACCACTGCTTTTCAGAAATAGATGCTGAAAAGGAATGCGGACAGGGGTATTTCTACCTGCTGTGTTCTTTCTCCCTTTAGAGAGTCCAGAGCACCATTCTGTACTGAAATATAATGCAGATGCTTTGGTAGGTATCATGGCAATGCTGCCATCCCAGCAGTGAAGGACAGAAGCCCACCACAGCCCACACTGCGCTGTGCAGAGTGGAAGCAGACAGGGTGGTGGTACATGCGCCTGCTGAGTAGGATTAGATTGTAAGCAAGCAGGACTGCTCCTACAATCAAATTTGGACATGCTGAGGTTCACTGAAAGTCTCAAATGATCTCATTGTATTGTACTGTGGAAGCAGAAATTGCTCCAACTATCACCCTGCTCCGCTCTTGGTGAGATACCTCGGTGGGAAGGCTGCCTGGTGAGCGGCTTCCACCACACCAACATAGTAGGAGCCTTGTGCTGGATTCATTGGCTGCTTTGCTCAGCTTCCTGACACAAGACAGCTATAAACCCACTTTAACTGCCCAGTAAAGCCAGGTTTACAATTACTTTGCATGACCAAAGCACTGCAAAGCAATCACAGTGCAATTTCGCCTCCTTTCCCAGGTATAATACACAGAGCTAGATGCTATAATAAATCACATGTATATAATATACATGTGCTGTGTACATACATATTTACATCACACACTTTGGTTTAGTTTGGGTTTTGTTGGATATACACATATTCTCTACAGATACACCTGTGAGCACATATATACACCAAAAAAAACATTTGCAGTTATCAGCTGTTACAATAGAGAGCATGCATCATTGCTTAGCATAAAATATGATCCAGAAAACAAAACCCAGAAATAAGCACTCATACTAAATCAAATTACTTATAATTACTTATATAATGAGTAATATGATACAAAAAATGTATAATTTCGGTGAGGATATACATCTTCAGAGCATCTAAACCTTAATTATGCCTTTAATTCATAACTGAAAGTATAAAAATCTTATGTATCTTTAAAAAATTCTCATCACATTTATCTTAGCCAACAGATAGCAAAATACCCCATAAAAATATGGAGGGGTGAGTGTATAATCTGTTCATAGGGCTGTCATTGCTTTTAGTGAAGAAGTTAGTAAAAGCTAAAATTACAAACAAAATCATTAAGTGTGGCAGTAATATTTACACATCTTCTAGAAACAATGTTTTAGTGAGGTTTAAATATATAGAAATTATATGTGATCTTCCCTATATTCCATAGGGTCACTTTGACATCTACCAGTTACGAGGTCTGTGGTAGATCCAAAGATGTATTTCAGTTCTAACAGTATGTTAGACCAGTGCCTTTAATACAGGAGATCATCCTTAGCTAACTTTGTAAACTCTAGCTGAACCACAGCCAGCTGCATGATCTGTACAAAGAACATTCAGGAACTTTAGCAGCAGACATCTGATGTGATCCAAGGAGCAGGTATAAAGATAATTTGCTCATAAGTCAGTTAGATTTGTGTAGACTTTTACAGGACAGGAAAATGTAAGATCTCTCAGGAAAAGAAATGGGGAGAGAGACATAGACAGAAAAACAGAGACAGAGAAAGAAACAAAGGGAGAGAAAATAATACTGTCATAGGCCAAAATTACTTATTACTACCCTTTGCCCCCTTCTTGATAAGGGTTAAACCAACTTCACTGAAACCTTCCATGTGTAAAATTCAACCTGACACAGACAGAAGTTTTCTACAAGGGAATGGGCAAAGTTACAAAAATCTGAGATCCGTGACTTACACCAGAGGCTAGGTGGCCACTGTTGTATGTGTCGCTATCACGTTTACCTCTACGGAAACGTTATGCCCCCCCTTAAAGATACCATTGTATGTGAGTGGGTGGGTGAGTGCATGCATGTGTCAGAGACAACAACTGCTATCACAGCTACCAAATTAATGGAAAAGTTATAACTACTCTGAAAAATGGAAACCAAGCACTTCCTGAGTAGGCAGGAAAAGGATTATTGCAAATTTTAAAGACTAGATAATCTTTGTTAATTGAATAAGAAAATTAGAAGAAAAGCCCATTAAGCAAAACGTCCATGATTAAGAGTCCCTTTTCTGACCCTAAGCCAAGTTAGAGAAAGAATGTCATTGTTACAGTTTGATAAAAACTACTGAAGATACAAAGAAACCATGTCAGAAAAACAAAGTTCCAGACATATAAAGATGACATCGTTCCAAACACATCAAGATTGAGTAATAGCTTACTTGGATCCTGTCCTACAACTAATAAATTCAGCCAAAATTTGTTATTAAAGTTTTCAGAGTATATTATAGTTAACACTAGCTGTGCAATGTTTAGCATAGCCAGTTAAATGGCTATCCCTTTTCCAATACAACCATTTGTAAAAACATCACAGCCTTGGGTCTGGTCTTTCCTGCACCCAAACCTTGGGGTAGGGCTCTCCACAGCACTTCTGCGCCTCCTGCCACTGGTGGGACCTGCTGAAGCATGCCGCTGCTTCATATTGGCCTGGGTTTCCTTCCAAAGAATACTCTGGCATGAGAAGAGCAGTCCAATAAGAATTTGGGACTTAGGTGAGCCGAATGCCTGTGAAAAAAGATGGGCATGGGGACAAGTAGATTTCCCATTAAGTGATGCAACATATATTGCTCTGACACCACTGATGATTTACACTGGTGTGATATAAGAATCATACAATCATAGAATCTCAGAATCATTAAGGTTGGAAAAGACCTCCAGGATCATCAAAGTCCAACCATCAACCCAACACTACCATCTCCCCTAAACCATGCCCTGAAGTGCCACATCTACACGCCTTTTAAATACCTCCAGGGCTGGTGACTCCACCACCTCTCTGGGCAGCCTGTTCCAATGCCTGACTGCTCTTTCAGTGAAGAAATTTTCCCTAATTTCCAATCTAAACCTCCCCTGATGCAGCTTGAAGCCGTTTCCTCTCATTCTATCACTAGTAATTTGGGACAAGAGACCAACACCCACCTCACTACAACCCCCTTTCAGGTAGTTGTAGAGAGCGATAAGGTCTCCCCTCAGCCTCCTCTTCTCCAGGCTAAACAACCCCAGTTCCCTCAGCTGCTCCTCATACAACTTGTGCTCAGACCCTTCACCAGCTTCGTTGCCCTTCTCTGGACACGCTCCAGCACCTCAATGTCCTTCTTGTACTGAGGGGCCCAAAACTGAACAAAATATTCAAGGTGTGGCCTCACCAGTGCCGAGTACAGGGGCACGATCACTTCCCTACTCCACCCTCCTTTACATATTTCTATTTCTTAATTTTCTGTCCTTTCAGCTGTCAGGAAGGAATTTATCCTCCCCACCGCTCAAAGCAAAGACAACAAGACTCTCATTTCTGTGTAAGAGAAGGGGAACAAAAATTCCCACTCCTTTTAACAAGGACCTCAGACAAAATAACTCAGGACACTGCTGTGGATCCAGACTGGGGAGGAAACCAATCACTCCTTAACACATAGGAAAGAATGTCTCCTAGCCTGAAAGAATAAAGGTCAGATAAAAGGGGAAAGCAAGCCTGGGCCCATTTGAAAAGACTTAGCCTGCAGTTCAGAGGCTTTTTTAACTAACATCTAAACATCAGGAACCCTCCACCAACATCTGTACACAAAAATCATAGAAGTTCTCATTCCACTCATTTTTAATGTTCTTGATAAGACTGAAAATATCCAGAATAGGAAATATCAAGTGCAGCAAGACATCCAAAACTGTAACGAACAAGGAAGAAAGAAGCAGTAAGAGTTCACTAGAGACAAAAAAGTGGGTGGGAAGACACGAAGTCTTCTGTGCAGAGGTACATTCTTCCCACTCCCCACTGTTTAAATAATTTCTGTGTACCTTTTGCAGGCTTAGCTCTAAACTCCAAGAACCCAGATCTGTAACTGGAGAACACACAGTGTAATGTGGCCAGTGTGTTTGAGAAGGATCTGTGAGTTGACCCTTATCTTCCACATAAGTGAAGAATACCTAGCCTGTGCAAGAAGAGAGTCACAAGTCCCATATGACACCAACATTGTGTAATGCCCTAATGAAAGCTCTTACATATGATTCCTGGCAACCAGGTTCCTGAAGCACAGGGGTGTACGGACTGCAGAATTAGTTAGCACAATTTGGGTTGGAGGCCATCTAAACTCACTCTCTCAAGTACAAACAAAACGCAGTGGTTTTCTGCTGCTTATTTCTGTGTTTAATTTCCTTCAGTCATTTTCCAGACAGTATCAGTGAAGCTTCTTCCTCTACAGGGTATTTCTATAAGACCAGTGGCCTCCCAAAAACCACATAGGTTAACATTGCAAGTTCTCTGACCTATATTAAATCCTTTCATGCAACTCATCCAAACAAGTGTCAGTTCATACAGCACACCATTTAATGCAAAAAGACTTCCAGATCTAGTTCCAAGTGGATTTTTTGCCAGCCTCATTCTGACACAGCATCATGCACCATCACTAGCTCAGACCCCACAAGCAGTAGTCATGTTAGTACTGTACGGCACCAAAGCAAACCAGCCCTACGTCCTTCCCCTTACCCCCCTGGAGAGCTATACTAAATCTTTCAGATCCCAGCTAGCTCACCTGATGCAGGTTCAGGGATTTCTACACTGCCTCATGTTAGAGACATGCACTTTCATACCCCTGCCCTTTCTTACAGCCATGACTGCCCATAGATGTAAACCTCCTTGGGCACAATCAGATTGTCAGCTAATAAATCGAGAGGTCTGACAGCAGCCTCCATCTATGCAACTCACATCTGCGTAGAAACAAAATAATCTCATTTCAGCAAGTTAATATAAAGTTCATTTCTCCAGTTTAGTTTTCTCACAGCAAAGATGAAGTGACACCAGCATACCTGTACTGGTCCAGAACTGGAGACACAGAGCAGTTAGAACCTTTATCTGATACAGAGAGAGGCAAAAGCCAAAGTGAGATACTCGAATGGCAGCTCCTGTCCCAGCACAGGCAGGGATACACCCCAGGGTACACTCCCTTAACTTCTTATTTCTGCCAGGTCCTGCCAGGCTGTGAAATGCACTTCCCACCAAAGGCTTGAAAACTGTTTGTATTTGATCCACAGACTTTAATGAACATGCAAGAAAACACAGCAGAATGGATTTGTTGAAGAAAGCTGTCCCGTTGTCCTGAAATGGGTTAACACACACAGGTTACAACTTTTGAAAAATTTACAGTTCCCAGTTCGGCCCCATATCAGTACACACAATGAAAAGTGAACATGATTTAACTTTGACTTCTTGTATCTTCAGCAGAAGTCCAAGAAAAAAGTGGTCACTGTGAAGGGTCACTAAGACACTATTTTCTGGAGGACTGGATAACATGGCTATTCCTATGGGATTTCAGAAACGCCAACTGCAAACCACCATTTATTTCATTTCCGTCTTCGAAACAGGCTGACAAGCAAACCCAAGAACACCCTGTTTCATAACCTAGGTGTTCACCTACACTAACCTAATGTGGTTTGCTGCCTTTAGTTTCCAGGCTACATGTGATCCTAGACTCATACAATAGGCAGTACTTAATATTGCCCAAGTGGCCTTAAATAATCCTTTCATTTTCAGTTGCCATTAATCCATGAAAGGAAAGAAGAGGCCGTCTGAACTAGCACCTTCTCAGTTTGTTCTATCATGAACTGATTTTTCTCAGTGGAATTGTGCACAAGCAGTAAAGATAGCCATGCCAGGAGAGGAGGGGGTGGAAAGGAAAGAGGCTTTTTACTCCTGAGGGCTTTTCCTCTTTCCTCATAGCTTTCTGCATGATATCGCTCCTCTTTTCATTGCCCAGCAGGGAATCCCAGAGGCCAGAGGCAAATTTTCCCTTTGGTCTTAGAGCATTCGTGATGGATTCTTGTTTTAAGAAGGGGTTATTAGTTGTTTGCTCTTGAGTATTATATCATCACCATTACAGCAAAGCTGGTCTCATTCTAAATTTCGTTTATTCTTTGGCACGCATGAGATATCTTGGATCCCTTTATGCACCAAAGTCAAAGAAAACCCTTCCAGTGGCTCCAGTGGTGCCAGATGAAAGTTGCAAAGGTGCTGAAAAAATTATCTCTTTTGGTCTTAATTCTATTTCCACTGGTAAACTTCCCTCTGGCTTTGACAGTAGTTGCTTTAAGTTCACTGATTTAAACAGCTTTTTAGAAACCATGAAACTATTCCATTTCATATAAGCTTCCGCTTGATAAGGAATGCTCATAGTCCGTGAGGTCTGTTTATGTTGTAGTTTGTTAATAGAAGTTAACACTTAAAAATGTCTTGGCTACTGTTTATATTTTCACTACTTATAGTTCATATAAGTCACTGTAGAAATAGAAAAAGATACAGTATTTAGAAGCGATACCCAGTTAGGGACAGTATCTAGTTGAATTTTTAAAACATCACAGCATTTCCAAGTTCTTGATAAATTATGCGACATTGCTGACCCTGATCAGAAATTTCACCAGTGAGCGCTTGTACCTATCTATTACCTTATACAGCCATTTTCAGCCCCATTTTTATCTAAGTTTCACCATTTGGGAAAACCTAACCTAACCTCATCTCAGTACTTAACTTCCCAAGGCTCATACAGCAAGCAAAAGATTCCTTTGATGCTTTTCCAGTTTTGTAATAACACTGATGTGCAGCAAAAGATCCATTATTCAAAAAGACTCTGTAGAAGCCATATGCGTGGATTAAACATTATTGTTATCATTTTTATTTTTTCGGTAAGTCTTTGCTTAATAAATTAAGACATTTAATCATGCACACAGAAAATCAATCTTCTATATACTTAGGGTCTGGGTAGGAGGTGCTTTCTCTTTATTTTGTTTTTTTTGTTGTTGTTGTTGTGCCTGAAGGGTTATTTTCCCCATCCCAAAATAGTTTGTGTTATCGCATATTAACTTCAACAAGTTCAAGAAACTACAACCAGAAAACTCTCAATGTTCAAAGAAGAAAAAAGGCACCTTTTATCTTATCTGTTCTACACATACTTTTAACTCTGAGTCTGACATCATTGCTGGCAAAACCTTCATAGTTACCAGAGAACTAGCAAGTTCAGTACGGCAATGAGCTTCAAAAAGT